>NW_027169447.1:0-237756 GCF_036898095.1 Palaemon carinicauda
GTAGGTTTATGCTTACATTTTCTGTGTAAGAGTTAGGTGGTTGTAGGAGGATTATCTCACAGTTTCAAGGTAACTGTAGCTCTAATTTACTGTTTTTCTTTCGTTTTCTACTTTTAGAAACTTTTAAATCGAGCACGGAGGTCTCCTACACATTTACCAAACTTATTAACTATTGCTTTATAATGCAAATGTATTTTCCCTCCAGTTGCATTTTTGTAATGAATAACTCCCCCAGTTTTTCTTTGAACGTTTGATTTAACCAGTGGCAGATGGGCATTATTCATACTGGGACATATATGTGCCTGTATCTTTTAAATGTCGCCTTCCATATGATTCTTTAGAGTGAATACGTGATAATTTAATTTCTAGCCAAGTTCATCAACCGTATATTTTTCATGCTAGTTAACTTTGTTTTATCAAAGTTTACCATCTCCGAAATATATACAGTCACGTGCACCATCGTTGCCAATTCAACAAGCATGAGATGATAAACTGAGAAGCATCTCTATGAGCAAGAGATCATCCATGAGTAATAGAGGCTGTATGAACACTATCGTTTACTCACAGGAGAGCCACCATGAACCCGATTGTCTCTTACCACTCACAGGAGAACCAGCATGAACCCGATTGTCTCTTACAAGCACAAAGCTCTTCACACAATAATGGTTCATGTGTTTTACGCTCTGGGAAGATAATCCTAGTACGCTCTTGCCTCGTATGGGAGTTGAAAAGTTTACGTACCAGAAATGCTTTCTTTGTCCAGAATACGTTTTTTTATGCTTTCCTCCTCCAGAATACTTTTTATTATGGGGTTCGGGTGTTCACCGCACTCGCTCTACGCTATACGATTGGAAAATTCACGATGTTTTTCACTGACTTTTGGGTTACGTAACTCTGGACAGCTGTTTTCCTGGTTCTTTCTTTTCCCATTACAATGAAAGAAGAGCCTAGAATTATTATCATTGCATGTACAGGTTTTGAGATTTTCCGTAACGAATGCCGAGGTTTCCTTGTGCCCTGACGTATGTGTTTCGTCTTTAAGGGAATGTTCCGATCATGTTCCCTTCCTGCAATACAATGGCCTTGAATTTTCTCTGCACGATTGGGTATCCCATGGGATCGATCACGATTTGGAAACCTTATGATCAGCAGTGGCGACCTAGAATTGGAAACCTGACGACCGCTGACTACGATCAGAAACCTGACAAGTTTATAGAGGGTGTTAGTGGTAGTGAAATATAGTGACCCTGGGATAACTCTTGCATGGCTCATTTAGCATAGCATCTATTTTCTTGGCATGCGATGCCCTGCTCCACACTGGTGTACAGTACTCAACTGGTGCATAGCCCAAGGCTAAAGCAGTCGTTGTTAGTGTGTGAGCATTGGCTCCCCACTTGTTTCCTACTATTTTTTTTAGCAGGGAATTGCAAGGGCCAACCTTCCCTTGGAGCTTTTGCACATGGTTGGTAAATGGCAGAGTTCTATCCGGTGTTACCCTAGGTACAATAAAAACTAGTGATGTTCTAGCTCTTTGCCACACCAGAGGATCTTGAGCTTGCGTTCAGCTGCTCTGTTCCTCAAGTGAAATACACAATCTTGAGTTGAGCTGGTTTGGATTCAAGGACCTTTTGTCATAGTATGGCCCCATTTGCTCCTTGGTGGCCGATAGTTGTTTTTTAACTTCTTCAAAGGTTGTGGCCTGTGTAACCAGACATAGATCGTTTGCATAGATGAATCTGCGGACATATGGTGGGAAAGGATGATCATTTGTATAGACAGTATGTTGAACAGCATTGGTGCAAGGACCTAGCCCCGAGGTAGGCCATTCTTTTATATTTGATATCTGCTTTTAGTGCCATTCATCTCTACTTAAAGTTTGTTGTTTTCAATGAGGCTTCAGATTGTATGAAGTATAATATCGTCTTGTTTTTCAATGCTTTTGATAGCTTCAAAAGTAGGCCACTGTGATTCATAGTGTCTGGTGATTTGTCGCTGTTTAACCTGTCTTTTACATGCTGGATTAGATTGAGGATCTGTTTACTTGAAGAGCGTCCTGGTCTGAACCCAGCTTGGTCTGGGGTGAGGAGGTTGTCTGCTTACTAGGTTTTGAATTTCTGTTTAGTATTAATCTCTAATAAAGTTTTATAGAGAGTATATAATAATGATATAGGCCCAAATCTCTTTGGGTTTGTTGGATCTATTGTTTCAGGAAAGCAAGTATCTTAGTTATTTTTCATTTTCTGGGTGTTTTTTTTTTGTTCTTATACTGTACATGAATTAAAAGAGACAATACCCTCTGTTGTACTTTGCTCCGAGATGTTTATGGAACTCATTCAAACTCCCATCTATGCATGCAGCCTTGTTTGACTTAAGCACTCATAACAAGCACTGAGAGGCCACATTGCTTCCATACGGTTCTTGAAAACAATCCTCTCCAACCAACGACAGTCATGCGTTCACACAGTTCCTTCCGTGGACTAGATAGCGAGCATCCTAAGGGAGAAAGAAATTCTCAATGAAGATGGAGATGATGCCCTTAGTAGTAGTTCAGGCAGACCGCTCTATAGGAGTTGCAACACCGGTGACTCCTAGAGTTGTTTCCCCCATTCTAGAGTGAGTGCAGTTCTCTGAGATTCTTCCTCTGGAGTAAAAAATTCAAGTATGCTCTCGCTTTGTTCAGAGGTACGAGACTACATGCCAGGGATGTCTCCTCCTCTTTGTAGTTGGACCACTACAAAGTACAGGATGTCTCTTACCCTCGACCTGTGTTTGGTTCTCACGGAAATGAGTACATGCCTTTGTGGCAGAAATAAAGAGCATATCTCTCTCTCTCTCTCTCTCTCTCTCTCTCTCTCTCTCTCTCTCTCTCTCTCTCTCTCATTGGAGGAATACTGTACTACTTTGAGCTCCAGCTACCAGCATTAGGTCTCGTGCAAAACCGGTAGCTGGCATTGTTCCTTTCCTTCGTTGCTTCATTGACTCCTTCACCTCTGTCCATCGTTTCGGTGATTGCAGCACTAACATTAGGGATCTGATGACGTTCCAGATAAGGAGTGCACTTCAATTTTGGATTTGGAGTCAGTCGTCACGGAAACCACTTCCAGGATCTGCCGAGCAGCTTTTTGTTCGGCCATTGGCTGGGTGCAGGCTACAGTACAGTACTTCGCCTTGACACACAGCTCAACATTTCCAACAGGCATAAAGCAAGAACCTTCCTGGCACTGCAGTGATCTTACCAGAAAGCAAGGCCTTAGAGGAATAATCCAGCAGACACAATCAATCATCAGAAGCACGGAATTGGACCAGTAACGTGTCACTTCCGTGTATAGCGCAAAGGCTCCTTATACCTCTGGTATCCCCCTTTGAAAGACCCATTCACCCTCTGTTTGATCCAGAACTCTAGCTCTAGATCATTGGCCTATAAGCGCTCTTCTCTTTCAGGGACATTTGCAGCATTCGGGTCACCTTCCAACACACCAGTCCCTCTAAATACCAGAGTCTTTCCGCCCATTTATTTGGTTTGCCAAAAAGCCAAGTCTGTGGGTGAGTTCACTGTCAAGGTACCTCGATGATTCTCAAGGGCCCCTCACTGTGTGGCATCCAGTTTTGCTGATGCATCTCCTTTGAGTACCAATAGAACTACCCTTCTTGTCCGAGGGGCATTGTAGTAGGAATACTTTTCCCTGCAGAGCCTCTGCAATGAGTTGCGGTTCTCCTCATCTTCCTTTGCCAAGGACAGTCCCTTCAGTCTCTGCTGTAAAGTCTGTCACATTCTTACTAGAACTCTCGACTGAAAAGTTTGTACCTATTCCCTTTCGAAAGACCTGACTGGACTCTTAGAGTATATTTGTATGGTTGGTCCTCAAGGAATTCAAGCCCCTTAGGGAGGTTGCTCAATTCCTAAAGCCTTCCAAGCAGACCTTCCAATACTCATGTCTGGGCATCAGATAAGATTTGACCCTAGATCTCTTATGAGCCTCAGCCTAAACTTTTCGATGAGCGGACTGTTTTACATTTTGTTATCACAAATTATGCTCAGTGGAGGAAAGCCTTCTTCTCCCTGGTCCAGAGTTTGTGTCCAAGAGCCAACATCTGAATAAAGAGAGCTGTATCCAAAAAACACTATTTCTTTCTAACTTTGTGAAACCATTAAGTGTGCTCTTCAAGGAAAAGGACACTCCAAAATCAAAGCATAGTTCTCTGGTCTTGGGTAGTGCCATAGCCTCTGTACCATGGTCTTGCACTGTGTTAGGTCAGAGTTCTCTTGCTTGAGGGTACACTCGGGCATAATACAGTATTATATGTTTCCTTATTTCCAATCCTCAGTGGGCTATTTTCCCTGTTGGAGCCCTTGGGCTTATAGGGTCCTGCTTTTCCCATTAGGGTTGCAACTTTATTATTATTATGATTATTATTATTATTATTATTATTATTATTATTATTATTACTTGCTAATAATAATAGTACCTTAACCAGCAAAGGAGTTGTAGGTCCAAGTAGGGCAAGGGCCTTCCTTTAGGGATATCAGGTCCTCCTAAGCACTTGGGAAAAACCTGTCAGTAGCTCAAGTATTCAGACCGCAATCTGCTCCCACTCGTTAACCAGTTACTTTACCTCCAATCCTCCTTCATTTCTTCCATCAAGCAGTCCAACCCCTTATACTTTCAACATATAGTATAATGCCCATCGAGGCCATGTATAATAAGATTTTTTCTCTAGTATATGGTGATTATGCTGTAGTAAACTAGTAGCTTTTGTAAATATGAGGACTACAATAATGCCCTGTATGGGAAAATCTTGGAAATTATGTTGTATGTTTACTTCATTCCGAAGAAATCAGTAAATCTCCTACATATGTAAACATTATATCTAATTGTGTACAGATAGAGTATTTATAATGTAGCTTATATATTTATTTTTATCCAGGATTGACTATTAATGACTTCAATTTTTTTTCAGGTACTTCTGATTTGGAACTATTTGAAATGGGGAAGAATTTCAACTGCTGGTGGCCTTCCCACACTTCATTTAACCAATATAGCTTTAGACTACCAATAGTTATTTGGTTTCTTCATTTCTTTTAAATGTAAGTGTTATTTCTATTTATTTCAATTAATTATTTGTATGTATCAAGTACCAAGGTTATAGAAAGCTGTCCTGAGTACAAGGGTTTTAATTTTTAACTTACTTAAAATTCGTGGTTCTCATACCTTTTGAAGGGAGCTTCTTAACAATAAAACTAAAATATTGTTTTTATTGTACAATAAAGAGATTACTATTGTCAGTTGAGAATTTAAGTGGACCAAACTCAGTTCAAGACACTCCTGTTAGGTAGACCTGCAGAACTGCATTGACGTTAAGGCCGCCTCAGTGTTGTAAGGTGTCCTCGAAGACTCGGGTAGGGCCTGGTAACTGGCAAAGCTGCAGAGAAATTGTACTGCCATGTTTTATTGTTTATCTCCTTCCAGTGGAGTTCTCACCTATTAGTGCCACTAGAGTGCAAAAGTCTTGAAGCACAAAAGGACTCTCTCAATGTGCCAGCATGTTGATATGGCATCGGCGCTTTTGGTCTGTCCATTGTCTCGACCCTAGGTGTCGTAGGGGTTGGGCTCCTTATACTTTCTTCATAGCATCTATGAACTGCAGAAGTTTTTGTGGAAACGACAGAAGGGGCGAAGCCTCCTGAAGGTTTGTTTCGCCCTGCCACCATCCCAAGTAGTGTTGAAATCCTTCCTTATCAGCACTGATGATAGAGGAGGTAGGCTGTCATGTGCCCCGTGATTCTGAGTCTCATTACTGTCTTGCGTCACGTGACTCTTGACATCTTATTAATGAGACGACTGTTCTGGAACGAGACGTTCCAATGACAGAGGATTCGGCAACTAATGCAAAGGTTGTACTGGCAGATAGAGCTGTTGAATGAAAGGGATTTTCACCAAACAAAATCATACCAGTCTGTCCTGAGATAGGACGACTTTGTATTTCAGTACGGTGTCGATGTCCATATCTTGGCAAATCTATATTTGTTGGGCATTAGAGCTGACTCTTCAGGTTTACCACAATCCCCAGCTCGTGACAGAACAAGAAAAGTCTTTCTCAGCAGGGAGGATTGTCCTCCTAGCCTGTCAGGATCAGCAACGGTCCGGGTAGCGCAGGAGACGAGTGTTGTTGATATGTGCCTATATTAATACAGTAAAAACTATTGAAACTTGCAGAGCTGTCGAGCGAACAAAGCAAAGAACTTTGCCTTAGTATGCTCTGCTTGCTTATGACACAAGACTTTACTTCCTGGCATTAGACTAGATTCTGATTTGGAAGTATGCATCCTAGAGTCTGCAGGCACTTGTTCTGGGTTGAAAGGTCGATGACTGGCCTCCGGCTTCCATGCGTCTTCTCAACAAGCGAGTCGACTGTATGAGTTGTACACACTGATGGAGTCTTTAGGGTATTCAGCTTGTCAAAGTTTTACCCGGAATCGTGGACTGCCATATTTGAGACTTGAATCCAGCTCAATTATTTTATTTATTGGAAGTCTACAAGCCAGAAGATCATGCTATCATAACTCCTCTTTCCTTTTGTTCAAAAGAACTACATTTCTCTTTCCTTTTGTTCTAAAGAACTTACATTTAAGTCAACAATTGGCAAGTCTAGAAAATACAAGTTGAGGCTCATGGCATGAAAGTCCTCTTGAATTTAAGAAAATATAAGGATCTGGTCTTCCCTACACCACCCATAACAAGGAGCTAGGTGTGCAGGGAATGATAAATCTCCAACACCTTTATTGGGGAAACAACACAACATATATACTGCAACAACTTTATTAATATAATACATTTCGTTATAAAAATTGATTACATTATATACAATTATCCTACAACCATTGTTCCCTACATCACAGGTCTGCTTGTAATTTTTTTAAAACAGATCTTGGCTGTCTCATTTTCGCATCCAATCAAACACGTAATATGACGGAATAATTAACGTCTCACTGCCAAAAGCCCTCGCAAATCAGAACTTTTTTATTTTAAGGTGGGCCACATTAAAACTGTATTAATATAAAGTTTAATCAACAAAAGAAATTACATCATAAAAGCATAAAAAAACTTTACTCAAGTCTACATACAATAAGACAATAAAATGGACACAGACATTGTTGAGAAACTCAGGAAATTAATGCTTTGTCATACTATTATTAATATCATGGTATATATTTTCTTAATGATTCATAACTTTAATTTCAGTTTATTTAACGTGATAGTCTTCTTCACCTTGTACTCGCTCATATAACCTAAGTTTTATTTCTAATAAAACATAACTAAATTATTTATGCATATACAGTACAGTATGGCCAGAGCTTGGCCTCTGCTGTGAAAATACCATAATAATATGATAACAAAATTGAAGTTCTAAGAACGAAGCTAGGTACATCAATTTTCACGTAACGTAATTGCCGTACTATTTGCCTTGAAAATATTCGCACATTTAAGATACCATTTCTCAAAATATGTGGTAAAGATGGAACTCTATGAAAGGGGGGGGGATGGAGATGTGTTTTTGTGAAAGGGACGAGTCCTTTTGAAGCGAACGCATTTCAAACGAAGTTCCATACGCAAAGAAACGTGCCACGCAATCCAAACAACCAACTTTTCGTAATCGGAGCCTTGGATAAATCTAGTCTCGTCCTATAGGGCCATTGGAAAATGTGTATCCTTATTCAAGATTTCGAAGAATGAAGTTATAAAAGTATGAAGATATAAAAGTAGAGAATATGGTGTTACTAAACTGAAGGAAAATTTCTTTGTAAAGGAAGGACACATTTAAATGTCAAACCGAAGAATGTAGGTTTAGACATCAATGGATGGAGCATCTACGTATATTTGGTATCAAGAAACTCCTTGTAGTTAACTAATAGATGGCTTGAGGGTTTGAACCATGGAAGGTCCAAAACTACAAGAAGGCATGTTCACTGCTAAAGACATTATTAAGTAACCTAACTGGGGGATTCCCAATGTAAATATTCCCCTTAGTGCTGAAGCAGCTTTTCCTAAATCCACCCAGAAACTGGCATGGCAGATTACCTTTTAAATAAAATTTAACCTCATTCCACCTACATGAATCGAGTTGGTTACCCACAGATTTGTACATTTGGACTGGTTTAAATTGTTCAAGATAAGAACCAGCACTGGTGATTTCTACATAAATACCTTGAAAAAATATATACTGTATATATGAAAAGTCCAAATGTTTTGTCAACTCATTAGCAAAGATTAATTGGGCCCATTTTAGAATACCAGCCAAACTCGGCTGAATCCCTCGTCAGGCTGGGAGGAGCGGTGAGAGGAAAGGTCCCCATTTGTAAATAGTTTTAATGTCAGCTACACCCCAAATTTGGGGAAGTGCCTTGGTAAATAGAGTTTGGAATACGTATCATTCTTACAGTGCAGGAACATTTTTCCATGCCACCTATTATTATGTATAATCTGAAATATTCTCCAATCTGTTCAGAAGTTTAAGGATCATAAGGCCGAAGGAGGACGGGTAAAACTAGCCGACTAAAATCTTGATCACTGATCACTAACTAATCTAATAAGAGACCCAACAGATATGAAGATATGAACTAAAGCCAAGCTAATTTTAGTGATGTTACATGGAATATTTATCAAACCAAACTGAAGATCGATCACTGCAGAGAGGAAGGGACAAGACAGTTAAGCACCAGTTATGCGAGACGGCACATAACGAGCGAGATTAGATTTGTCCAGGATGGCAAAGAACAAATAATCAAGACAGAAGGGCACCAGTGTTGTTTGGATTACATAGAACGTGGATTTGTCGGACTTTCCTTTAAGGACACCCAAATTCGAAAGTTAACCCCTGGATGTGAGCAACTGCTGCTAAAGATCGTTTTTGAAAGGAAATGCTTATAGCCACAAGTTGGTCAAAACCACGAAAGAAACATTTCTATAAACAAGTATTCGGGAAATGGGCAAAACCCCGTAAGACATATTTCTATAAACAAGTTTTCGGAAAACGGGCGAAACCACGAAAAATACATTTCTAAGCTTCAACGTTTTCGGAACACGGGATAAACTACGAAAGAAACATTTTCGGAAAACGGGCAAAGTTACAAATGAATAATTTTTACAAAGTTTGCGGAAAACGGGCAAAACCACGCAAGAAACATTTTTATAAACATCTTTAGAATTTAGTGTGTTTTAGCTTAAAGGTTTTATTACCACAGGTTATAATGACTTTTAAATGTTGTTAAGGGATGCTGTTATTTGACCTAGAACGGTAAACTACCCTAACTCGGCAAAAGGCGTTCGGCAATCGGTAATAAAATATCTTGTGGGACAGACACTAAGTTTACAATAAAGAACATTATAACAGAAAGCTAAACATGCATAATAATTGGTCAGCTAAAGTACGGAGCTGTACTTTAAATATATGTCGTCAAAGAAAATTTGAGATCCTTACAAGTAGTAAACTTTGTATTTACACACAGATCATAAACAAAAATACAATCTTTATAATCGCCAAATAAAAACTACACAATATTTTTGGTTTATTTTTTACAATAAATTCAGTTATTTCTCAGATTAATATATATATAAATATATATATTTTTCAAATTAAATTATGTAACCAAAATAAGTCATTCATAAATCATTATCCAAAACAAAATAATTTCAAAATGAAAAGAGTTCAAATGTATAAATAAAAAGGACAGATTAAATTTAGCAAAGTAACTTTTTTTGTTTTTTGAGAAAATCATCTTTCTAGAATATTTCAAACTAGGGATAAATAACACAAAATTAATTAACACGGTGCACATCAGTTTTAAAATAACAATGCTGTATGTACTGTTAAAAAAAAAAATAAAAAAAATTCTTTTGCTGAAAATCAGTTTAAAATAAATTCTCAGACTGTAATCACATGATTAATTTTTTTCCATGACATTAAATCGAGCTTTTCTAATAATGTCCCCCTAAAATCATATGAATCGGAGAATGAAAAGGACTTTTCATTCTAACATTACCCTTGGCTATTAACATTTTCACTTCAACTTATATAAATCTCATGTCAATTTCTGGATAATTTTCCTAACTGATGACAAATTTTTCGCTTGCAGTGCTACACAAAACAATCTTTTCAATCCACCTGGACATTTCTAAAATTCTAATTAGCCAACCTTGAGCATTAGTGCAACTGCTCATTGAGCAAAAAACTTTCTTTCAATATACCTGTACTTGGAAACTTTCAAACTGAATCACTTTTAAACACTGGAATGAAAATAAGGATAACTGGCCAAACCGATGATTCTCCTTTTAGTGCAGGTGTTCCGATAAATGATGACATATCTACTGTATCAGTGTAACTACAATTGGTGCAATACTTATCCAGAATCACGTAAGAGAAGACCTCATCTCGGGGGTTAGAAAAAATTAGGGGATGCAATGGTAAATTCACAATGAAAATAAAAATCATTTGCTATTCTCCATCTGGGGGGGGGGGGGAATACCAGTTTTACCTAAGTTGTCTATGAAAGTGTGTGGCAGTCCTTTTACTGAGGAAGCATTTTCGCACTTCTCAAAATAAGCAAGCACACTATTGGGCAGCAAGCCGCATAAATAAAAGAAAAAAAAAATTACGAGATTTCCATTAACTTGTAGCTTTCCACTGTCGAGATCACATGGAACTGAATCTTGTAAACCTATGAGCAACGAGTGTCGGCGTCACTTTACGGCAACTCCGGCTGATGTCTCGTGTCGCTGACAGCGGGCGGTACAGAGGGCATGACGCGCGTTGACCCCTGAGTTAAGTAACCGGAAACTCCCGGAACTGTCCCGGTCAAACAGTGCAACGCGGGAGAGGTGTCTAAGAATAGGTCGTGCTTTTGATCCCTATACTGCGCCCAGGTGCTCGATTTTTCAAGCAGCTCCACAACCTAAAGAAGAAAGTAAAAGAAAAGATTAAATACATTTAAAGTTACTAAATTAGTGAAGTAAAAAAATCTACATCAAATATCACAATATTTGAAGTAAATTGTATTTTTCCTAACGTTATAAAGGCGAGACTTTTAATAGGACTATAACATTGGCGAAGCTGAAACCCCCATTAGACTTTTAAAAAGGAAACACAGTTGGGTGCTGGGTGAACCCCCACCCACATGTGGGTAAAGCGACTCTGACTTCGGTCTTTGTTCCTATATGTGGACAATGTGGTAACGTCCTTGCCTGGTGATTGCCAGACTGGGGATCGAGTCCAAATTTGTTAGTTCCTTTGGTCGCTCCAACCTCACCATCCTTATGAGCTAAGGAAGGGGGTTTGGGGGACCTTAAAGGCCCAGTCTGTAGGGCATTGTCACTGTCCCTTGCCTCGGCCATTCATGAGCAACCTTTAAGCCCTTAAGAGGAAGGAAGTCCCTATGACCAAAAACTTTGCTCCTAAAGAGGAGCAGGCATTACAACTAGTACCTCCTAACTAACCTCCTAACTTCCCATTCAACAAGACTTACTGTAGGCCATTACCAGAATTTGGTATGTCAATGAAGAATCTCCATCCATAAGATATATTTTCTAGTTTATAGGTATTATGTTTAATGAATGTGTATACAACGGCTTCAATTTCCGCCTTGCTCGGAGGAAGGGGGAAATACTCGAAATACAAAAACACAATAGAGAAGGAAGTCACTCTGGTGCATAGCTTACCATCATGTAATGTCCGCTTCAGCAATATAATGACAATTGCTACATGCCAAAAGGGGGAAGAAGAAAGGAAAGATTGCCAACCTTTCACTCTAGACACGTTGCAACCACTATTCAGATGCAATGCTACTTGTCCTGCGATGGAGCTGGGCTCGCTATGCCACCTTTTGAGCTTCTACCACAGGTACAAGGGACCTATGGGTATGCTCCTGAAGGTAGTGGGCCTCCAACATTTCCAGACTCCAGCCTTCATGACCTGCACCACGGACAGATTCCTCCTGAAGGTTAAGCCGATACTCCTGACTTGTGTGCCCTCACCTTATGCATCTTCCAAGGCATAGGAGCGACTGATAGTTTTCAGAAGCCAAAAGGCAATGATATTCTTGGAGATCAGTCTGTTAATCTTCCAAGAGCTTAGGAAAAAAGTCTCTGGTGCTCAATCTGGAGTGCCAAGTTCTTTTGAGGTAGCGTGTCAATGCAGGTAGCTGATCATCTCTAGTGCTAGTTGCTTCTTTCAATGAGGAGGTGGAGAAGGTCTCAAACCTAGGATCGTGAATCGCCGAGTTCTATGATTTTGACACAAACTGTAGAACGCATGAAGAAGATACCTCCTTCCAACACTCGGTATGACCAATGCCATGTAAGTCTCCGACTCACTTCGCCAAGGTCAGGCTAAGCAGGAAAAGACTTCAATGTCAGATCACAATCTGATACCTCCTTGAGAGGTTCATTTGGAGGTTTGTTGAGAGATTGGAGGACAAGACTATTCGAAGCTCCACAAAGTAGAAATGTTTAAGCCTTTCAGTCTGAGGAACAGGCTCAAGGCCAAGCAATAGCCCTTTGCCGCAATGACTGAGAGGTGCTTCTCCCGGAGAATAAAGAAAAATAAATTGGTAATAACTTGCAGAGAGGCTGTTACACCAATCGTGGACATCTCCCTTGGAATGCCTCGAGGAAAGCCCTTCGCTTAGAGATGTTGGATAACCGCCACACGTCGAGTGACAAGAATCCCAAACAATTGTGGAACCTGTGTGAGGAATGCCAAACAGTTGTGGAACCTGTGTGAGGAATGCCAAACAGCTGTGGAACCTGTGTGAGGAATGCCAAACAGCTGTGGAACCTGTGTGAGGAATGCCAAACAGCTGTGGAACCTGTGTGAGGAATGCCAAACAGCTGTGGAACCTGTGTGAGGAATGCCAAACAGCTGTGGAACCTGTGTGAGGAATGCCAAACAGCTGTGGAACCTGTGTGAGGAATGCCAAACAGCTGTGGAACCTGTGTGAGGAATGCCAAACAGCTGTGGAACCTGTGTGAGGAATGCCAAACAGTTGTGGAACCTGTGTGAGGAATGCCAAACAGTTGTGGAACCTGACAGAAGAGGTTGGGCCACCGGGGTAGATTTCTCAATACTTCAACAAGATTATCAGCTGGTCGGTGAACAATTCGGCTTTTGGCCACTTGCAAGCCACCAGGGTCATATCTTGACACTGTTGGTTACTCGAAAAATCGTACAAAAAAGCACAAGCATTCAGGTTGCGTTCAATAGATGTTGGAATGTGTCTTTCATTACTACTGGCTGGTCTGGAACTGGAGGACAGTATACTGTAAGCTGCTTCTTCAGGTGTATTGCAAACAAGTCCATCCTTAGGACCCTGAAAGGGCAAGAAGTTCTTCCACTATGGCTGGTAGAAGGGACCACTCTGCCCAACCCCCCCTGCGGCTGAGTATATCAGCTAATACATTTCTCTTCCTTGGAATGTATCATGCTGACAACCACTGCACTGTCAAATGCCCAAGTGTGTGTCTGACTCGGCAACTCAAACAGGTCCTATGAAAATCACTCCCTTCTTATTGACGGTGGCTACCACGGTAGTATTGTCGCTCATCAACGCTACTAAGTGCCTAATCAAACTCTCTTTAAAAGCTTGCAGGGCTATAAGTGCGGCTCACATTTCCAGCAGGTTGATGCGCAGACCATTCTCGTTCTTAAGACTTTAGATCCTCCCTCTCCGCTGTGTTCACCTTAACCAATGGAAGAATTGGTGCCAGCTGACCAGTGAGGCTTCAGACCTCATGGTAACGATCATTGATGGAGGCACCAGTGGAGAATGAGATCCTCTAACTACAAAATATGTCATAGAAGACGTTGCCACGGACATGCTGGTAAACGTTGAAATGTAAGAAACGGTAGCTCAACCTCCCTAAGTCTGTTTATACGATCATCTATCGAAAAACACTGCTGCCATATCTGTCAACATCCCTAGGTACTCCATCCTTCTTGAGACAAGACTTCTTCCAATTGATAATGATACCCCAAATAACAAAAGGCTAAGAGTCTCTTGATCCTGGAGCAACTACCTTCTTGAAGACGGGATTAACCAAGCATCAATATACATTAGAATCTCATTCAAATGGACCCAGGCTGAGAGTAGCGTGAAAAACACTAGAGTGAACAACTGTGGAGCAATGAATAGTCCGAAGCACAGTACTTGGAAATGATGGACCACTCCGTCGAAGATGAAGCAGAAGTACATAATGCTCGATCAATGGACAGGTACCTGAAAATACCTGTCCTTCAGGTCAATAGAAAGTTAAGAAGTCCTCACTCCTGATGGTTGCCCGAACTGTGCTCGCGATCTCCATCTTGAATGGACTTCATGGGACAAACTCATTCAAAGAAAAGAAGAAGCTCATCAGTTTCCATTCTCCTGTCGATTTCTCAAACAGGAACAGTCAGGAGACCAGTCTCAAATGACTTCTAGTGTATTCTGTACAGACATCACCAACCTGTGCCTACGGAAATAGGGAGATAGAGACCACGGTGATATGCACTGGTGTGCTTGTGCCCATGTTTATCACCAGATTGAATGACCATGATCATGGCAATCAAGAGCGTGTTCTCGGAGAACATGTTCGGGTGGAGTGCCGCTTACAGGACTAGTGTGATCGCCACTCCAAACGGGACTTGGAAGGGTGAAACTTCCCATCTTGTGGGAAGCGAGACAGAGCATTCCACGACTTAAGCTCTTGTAAAGAATGAAAGGTAGAAGCATGAGGCTTCTTATCTATAGAGGGAGAAGTGCCAGATCTCCTTGCTCGTGGTGACCGAGACTTGGATGATTGTCCTCATTGCAATCCAGACGGAGTGGAACAGTTGCGTGGTGATAGTTTCTCACAAGTGAACCAGAAGGGAATGCTTCTTCATCGCAGCTTTATTCATTGGACAGTTGGCCACCAAAGGATCTCGGGAGTATCCTGAGGCAAGTGAGGGACCAGAATCGTTACCAGTAATGTTCTCAATCTGTTTCTTATAACACCAATCCTTAGAGCGAGAGCTGGAACCTGCCATTGAGTTTCCTTCCTGAGGGTCGGGCTCAGTGCAGCATTACACTCCCCTTACAGGTTGTCCTGTGCTTTCGCTACCTCTTCATCGTCTTCTTAGGGCAGGAGGTGATGATCATGCACATGGTAACACCTCTGAAGCTGCACACAAAGACTAAGCAAGAGAAGAAGCAGACGAAAGGGAGAGGATACGCTTCACATCCATCTTGGGTCTTTTTCCCAACAGTCGAGGATTTTTCATAAATGCAGACAATGCCTTCGCAGGGTTCCACCAAAAGGGTCATCACCCGGGGCCTCGTCAGGCACCTTCTCTGCAGGGAGGGGGAAGGAGCAACAGCTTGTGCATCCCTTTGATGCCACAGAATTGCTCTTTTAAGTAGCCTCCAGTGTACAGAAGGCTACTCCCTGCACTCCTCACAGGGGGATGACTAGGAACTGTTTTGTCCTCAACAAAAACCAAAATCTGGGGGTCCTTACTCATATAGTGGGAACAATGGGCAAAGCCATATATCTGGCTTATCACATTCACTCTGAAAAAGTAAGAAAAAGCAACAAGTCAAAATAACAGTCAGGTTTGCAGCCGAAGTCTCGGGCGGACAGGGCTAAGCCACCACCCAGTGATCAAATATATTAACCTTGTTAAAAGTTCATACGACGTCATCCTCCTATTAAAGGTCGCAGGTTTGTATTAAGCGTAGGAACAAATCAATGTTTGTCTCATTGTAAACAAAACTCTAAGATATAATGAATATGAATGCTATTTAACTCTTTACCTCATCTGAATGCTGCGGAGATGATGCCATACTCTTCAAACAAGCAACAATCTGTGCTTTGGTGGATGACGGATTTGGGACCTGGAGTTTGGTATCCAACAAAGACAGGAGGAAAGGGATCACATTTGCTCGAAGCCCTTGTTCAACAAGAGCCGGACCAGACACTCCACCTTCAGAAAATAAATTATGTAGTGCTTCACAGGACACGCCGACCACGTCCGGACGTAATTTCATCGCTGCCACGAGGCCCGAGATGACTTCGGTTCCTTCTAGTATATTACTGCATACCTGTAAAAAAAGGCAAGGAAATGGAAATTTACATTAGAACATTTGTTTTATTTGAGACTTCTCATACCATTGATTAGTAATAAAGTCTATTTGAGATTTCTATGATCATGAATAAATAATTTACATATAAAATCTTTTACATGCTAATTAATGTGGTTCTTCACCTTCCAATGTAAGTAAACAATTTATTCTTCTAAGCCCTTTATTTTTTACACATTTTCCCATCTTATCATACCTTACACTCCATCACAAACAGCACATTATCTCTTTAGTAATCCTACGAACTCATGGCACAATTATTATGTTTTCTTACTACTGCTTACTCTTCAAAAACATTTGACACGTTCTACTTCTCATTCTAAATTTACTAATTCCTTAAAGTAAAAGGACAATCCTTCCAGAACTTCATTTGGAAATGTTATAATACTACGTATATAACTTGATTACAGTTTACTTTTCTTAAAAGTATGTTCTCAAAAATACCCCTAATTGATTAATACCTACGACATCTTCTACTTTGATTATCTTATTCTTGTGTATCCCTTGATATTCAGGCAATAAATTAAAAGAATTACCATTTAAGAGTAGGTTATGCCAAATGATCTTTGCAACTTGATAGGGGGACAGACAAAGACTCCCATATAATTAATTCAGTTGATGAGGCCACATTGATACCACCTAATAATACAGGGATCTGCTCAAGATATAAGGAAAAGCAAAATATCTTCTATTTTGTCTACTGATAGAGTTTGACATTAATTCCTTATATATATATCAAAGCTGAACTGTTTTAACCACCAAATATCACTGTCTTATATATATATATCGAAGCTGAACTGTTTTAACCACCAAATATTACTGTTATCATTATTAGCCAAGCTATAGCCCTAGTTGGAAAAGGAGAATGCTACAAGAACAAAGGTTCCAACAGGGGAAACTGCCCAGCACAGAAAGGAAATAGAGAAATAATGAATAAACTATAAATGAGAAATATATGATATATAAAATATATTAAGTAACAACTTTAAAGGGTACCAGTGTACAAAATAACCACCAGATACTAACGTATCAAAAGACCCTGATGACCAACCTGGTTGAACGTGAATTGGTGAGTAGTTAAAGCAGCGGCTCTAGCCACGGGAAGGCATTTAGACGGGAGGTACGACACTATTCGCGGAATGTGACCCAGCTGAGGTAAGTATTCTAAGAGGTTGCGCTGAGCCGAGAGGACCATAACAATACTATTAAGCACCAGTTCTAAAGTGTCATCCTGCGGAGAAAAACAATCCGTTAATAATTGTGTTAAGGAACTGATAAGAGGAGAATTCAATTGTTTTATATAAAAGCCGGATCTTTGAAGAAAGAACTTTACCTTTAAGAAAATACATTTAAAGATATTGTTATATGAAATAATACATAGCAAATAATCATGACAATTTTACAAGACTAGTTATTTAGTGGTCATAGATTCTGTCTTCAAGAAGTTACACACCAATTAATATTTGAAATGAAACTTATTTTAGTCATATTGACAAAACAATTTTAAAGCAATTAAAGTTTGCTCTTTCCAATACTTACATCACCACCTCCCTTGGCAAACAGATCTAATAGAGCATCCAACAGGTCGGAAACAAACTGCTTAGGCTTGCGCAAAACCCAGGTGGGACTGGATACCAGTAGTCGGAGATACACTCCCCCGACAACCACTTCTCCGGACGTCGATGATAAAGTGATATCTTCGGGGAACTTCCATACAGCGTTGGGGTCGTCACGCTGTTGCACGTGAATTCTAAAAAAAAAGATAAAAATTTTCATGGTGACAGGAAATTTGACAGAACTCTCCTACATTTTATAATAAGATCTGAAAGTATTTAAATTCTCACAATAATATCTAATAACTATAGCAAATTCAGATGTTTTCAACATTAAACAGCTTTGTTTCCAAGAAAAAAATAAAATACAGATAGCTATAAAACATTAAGCTGAACAGCACTATAGTCAATTCTTTCCTTTTAGCTCGGAAAAGTTTCCTGATCGCTGATTGGTTGGACAAGATACAGTAATTCTAACCAATAAGATAGCAGGAATTCTAACCAATAAGATAGCAGGAAACTTTTCCGAGCTAAAAGGGCACCGCTGCGACTCTGTGCAAAAGCACCTCGTTAAAAAAAATTGAGTATACTCATATGTTTGTAATACAGTACTGTATAAATAGAACATATAGAATAAAATGCATGGTATATATAAAAAAAAAATTATTGTTACAAAGGACAGATCCATTTTTTTTTAAATAAAATCTTTTAACATCACTAGAGGAACTAATAAAATAAGTTTTGAAAGGCCTAATTTCAACAATCTTGAGAAATCCAATCAGCATATGCAAACATTTGGATCTACTGTATATGTACACATTGTCCATCCATATACCAAAGGCACTTCCCCCAACTTTGGGGGGTAGCCGACAACAACAAGAAACAAAACAAAAAAGGGGACCTCTACTCTCTACGTTCCTCCAGCCTAACCAGGGACTCAGCCGAGTTCAGCTGGTACTGCTAGGGTGCCACAGCCCAACCTCCCACATTTCCACCACAGATGAAGCTTCATACTGCTGAGTCCCCTACTGCTGCTACCTCCGCGGTCATCTAAGGCACCGGAGGAAGCAGCAGTCACAATCGCTCGCCATTCATTCCTATTTCTCGCACGCTCTTTTGCCTCTCTCACATTAGTTTCTTTAGCATTAGAATAGGTGATGTAATTTAAAAAAAAAAAAAAAAAAAAAAAAGATTTGTAAATACTTTACAGTACATAGCTTTCAGAAACTTCCGTAAGCTTCATACACCTTTTTCCCTTTGATTTATAAAATTCTAACATTACTGTTTTTTTCCAAGCCCAGACTTCCTCACCTATTAATTTTAGAGCATCAAAAAGGTAACTTACTCATCGACTAATTTCTCAACAGTTGCAGAAACTTTTTGTCTGGACTCGTCCGTCCATATCAATTCCGGATTTTCGTGCTGGGCTTCGTACATGTGGACGGCCGTGGTCGGGGAATCTCTCATCTGGTCGACCAGGGCACTGGGAAGGATCTTGTTCAGGATGAGTCTCACTCGAGGACCAACCAGTTTGTCGCAGGTCATCTTGCCCATGAGTTCCGCGGTCTTCTCGCGGACGTCGCTGTCGTCGGAGGAGCAGAATATGTTGAGGAGGTACATGACGGCGCCTGAAGGAGAAGGAGAGAGAGACAGTTTTCCAGGAATTAAATTTCGTTGAAAGAAAATCATGATTAAATATATAAAAGATAAACACCTTCTTCAGTATTAAAACCTAATGCTAGGAAGACTACTTAAAGAATTATACATTGATGACTTGAAATATGTATATTTCAAGACGTATAAATTAATATATAAATGATAATACAGTTCCTATGTTTTTTATCCTTCAAAAAAACTGAACAATCCAAGTTGTTTGTAATACAAACAGATACACAAAAAAATAATTTATAATCTTCACTGGCATTAAAGTTTTTGATAAATAGTAGAATCGATAAGAAAATTTAGCATATGGACAAATATTTTACTTATTTAATCAATAAAAGTATATATATAACCTAAATTTAATAAGACGCACAAGGTCAAAATGCCGACAGTCAAGAAAACTAAAGTCTCACCTTTATTTAGGGCTTCCTTCACTATCTTGGTGTTGGACATCAACGCGTGTAAAATGTTGAGAGACATCATACGATCAGGTACCAGAGCCGGAGAGTGTAGCGCCAACATCAGGTATACCAACACCTGGAAAATTAAAAGATCGTTAACACCCTAAAGCAGTGGGAGTAGAAAGTTGAATGCCCATCGTGTCGTATACCTGATAGACAAAGGTGTACCAGATAGAAATGAAATAACAGAATCTTCTACTAGAAGTACAGTGAACCCTCACTACTTCGCGGTTCGACCATCGCGGATTCACCACTTCGCGGATTTTTTTCATAACCCATGTATATACATATATCGCGGATTTTCCGGAAATATAAAAAATACCGCGATGTGACCGATGGTGCAGATTGGAGAAAGTAAGGAAAACTGAATCATGATTGATTTTCAATATAAATGAAACTTTGAGGAGCAACAAAGATATCATTTGTTAGAGAGATATAGAGAGGTAAGGAATGAGAGGTAGTGAAAAGTAGCCCACAGAGAGAGAGAGAGAGAGAGAGAGAGAGAGAGGAGAGAGAGAGAGAGAGAGAGAGAGAGAGAGAGAGAGAGAGAGAGAGAGAGAGAGAGTTTAAATGTAATAAACAAAAAAATTTGATAGGTTATAACACATTGGTGCTTATGTAATATCAACTGTATACTGTAGATGGTTTGAATAAGTTAAGAAATGGTATAAACAATACTTTGTTAGTGTATTCGTACACACTCAAGAGCGGCAGCTAGATGACAGCTGATCTAATCACAGCCAAAAGTAAAACAAAAAGAAGTCAACAATACTCGATTTTTAAAACACACCCGAAATTTAAAAACAAAAGAACACGCTTTCTTAATGTGCAATTAACTATTTAAAGAGTGGCAATTTTCTAGAATAAAATGATATTTCCCAAAAAATAGTGGTTTGCTGATGAAATCGGATGCCGTATTTTTAACTATGATTGAAATGGATGTAGACTCGGCCTAATTTTTTTGTTTCGTATTTAATTGACACTAAGAAAACTAATTTTAGTTTCTTCATCTAAATGTAAGTATTGTATAACACGAAGAGAGAGAGAGAGAGAGAATGAATCAGCTGTTGTAATCAAATGGCGTGTTTTTGTTTCGTGAGAATTTCATCGCCACGACTATAACAACAACATACTGTACTGAACTTTACAGTATTTTACAGACTACTGTAATATGATAAAGTAAAATATTTATAATCTATTTTATATGAAATGGGGCTATTTTTTTTGTTTAAAATTTACATTTACGTATGTAAAACAACTCTCTCTCTCTCTCTCTCTCTCTCTCTCTCTCTCTCTCTCTCTCTCTCTCTCTCTCTCTCTCTCTCTCTCGTAGATTGTTTTCCTGCTTTGCTACATATGTATGATTTTATATAGATACGGTAAATAATATTTGTAATAACATATTTTATAAAAGCTTTTACTGTAATATCATTATTTATCACTTTCATCATGCGCGTTAAATTCCTTAGTTTGTTTACTGAGCGTACTTTATGACGCCGTCGTTTCAGGCGGCGTCATAAAGAAAAACATTTCATTTGGAAGTCCTAAGAAAAATTAAGTAAAACATTAGTAATAACCAAATCAACATACTGTACTGAATAATCAATATAATCGATGCAAAAACTAACCTATACACAAATGTGTAAATGCGTTTGTTTCTTCATAATAATCAGAGATAAACGTAAACAAAACATTGGTTGCCATTTTTTTATCGTGCTTTTTGGCGTGGTTAGGAAACGCATGATATAAAGTCGCCTTTAATATTTGTGCCTGTTTTAGTTTAGGGTACGTTAGTACATGCATTAAGTGTTCTGTACATTAAAGGGTAGTTTGTTAACAGTACTACATACAAGGGAAGGTTTTAAAAGTCTGAATATACATGTTGAAATAAATAGGTAAATATGGTGTCACTACTTCGCGGATTTTCACCTATCGCGGCCGGGTCTGGAACCTATCTACCGCGATAAACGAGGGTTCACTGTATTGTCAGATCTATCATACGAACACTGAATTTACCAAGAATTTATAAAATCACGTGGATAGTTGTCATTCAAATGGAGGTTCAAATTGGAAGTATATAAGAACAAACTCCACAAGACTAACACAACTTGAACCTAACTATAAGGTTGTTCATCACTATCTCTAAAATATAGAGTAGTACCCTCTTTACCTCAATTCGACACAGGTCGGCTCTGACTTATGTCGCTCATCATTAAATACTATGTACAAAAATAAAGTCCATGTTATGCCGATTTGCCTGACCTAATGTAGGTTTCTACATCGTAAAATAATGAATAAGTACTGTGCTTTACAATAATGATTTCACATAGAAGCTTATTACTATATGTATCTGTATTTATAAAATGATAGCAGGTTGTAAGTACTTTTTTGTGTTCAGTACATACACAGGGAACGTATAAATCTATTTATAAGGCGAAAATAGACTAGCTTCAGGTCCCTTCAAACCTATTAACATGGTCAAGATATTACTGTACCAAGAAGTCATGCAAAGTTAATATTTCCTAAATTTCTAATGTTTTTCTTTCCCTAACTACTATGCATTAATCATTTACATAAAAGAATATTTGTCTTGAGCAGTATTTTATGAATACATTTTCTTCTTTCCCTAACTACTATGCATTAATCATTTACATAAAAGAATATTTGTCTTGAGCAGTATTTTATGAATACATTTTCCTTCTGGTGTCTTCTAATGACAAAGACACCCAAACCTTTACCTCGGATCCAGCAATGTCGCTAACGCAGTCCGCATTTCCCGTGACCCCTTCGATCACTGCTAAAACACTCTGCTGCACAGCCACGCAGCCTTCTAAACGTAGTAACGAGAACAGCAGCTTGAAGTGACCGATGCACTGCATTTCCACACCTGAAATAATATGGAATCTTGTTACTTCGTTATAACCGATATGTAAATATGTGGTCTACACAGACATGCATTTTAGGCAGGAATTAAAGAGATTAAATAATACATATAATGAAAACATTAGAAAGGAAAATTAAAACAAAGAAAGAATTCAAATGTCAGTGAATCCTATTTCAACAATGATTGAGCAATATCCCAGTAACAGTTAAAAACTCGTAAAAGTAAAAATAAAATACTTTTAGCTAACCAACATATCTCATACTAATACACTTTTATTAGTTGTAAAAAAATTAAATAAAAATGTCAAACTTTAAATTGAATAACCACCAACATACTCGAGAAAAACGTTCACATCTTCACTACCATGGTAAGTGACCAAGTGACAGGCAAATAGACCTGCCACCAACTTCCCTCATTAAATTTTTAACAGTTAAATTCCAGCTATTAAAGAACGAGGGTTTGTATATGCGTAAAATCAAACCTAAATTATGGACAAATGAAAGACAGAATCCAAACTCACCGATTAGCGAGAGATACTTACAGGATTTCAGCAGATAAAAACCTGTAGTCATTGAAGGTTACAAACAAGATTTTTCAATAAGGATGCTAGAAAGTTGAAATGGATATGTCATGCTATGAAAAGTATGAAAAGGTACTGAATATGCTGGCGACTGAAAACTGTCTGGGATTAATGAGCTTAAGAGGTTGGTGAAACTCTGATGTTAAAAGTACACTGCAAATACACAAAGTTTGAAGCAGGTCATCTGTACCTACCGATGTGTCTTCCTCTTCTGTCCGGACGACGAAACACAAATGGTTTTGGGAACATCTGAGACCACGAATGTGAATCCAAATTGGTGTTTGCAATGAAAACGTTGGTCGGTATCATCCAAGGGGACTTGTTCATTCACGACTACTTACACTTCGAGGTAATGGTTTATCCGTTTTAGATTTATGGAACTACCCGGTACTTACAATGAGAAACTACTTTCCTCAAAGATAATCCTATCTAAAAGGCTTTTCATCCTTAAAAGCTAACTGACAAACTATCCAATAACAGAAAGAAGCTGAAGCCCAGATTTGTAAAACCGAAAATTTCTTTGGAATCAAAATCTACACGTGTTCAACTGGCAGCACATATGCAACACGCAATACAATTAGTTGTTTTAATCACCGCAACCAGAAAAGCAGTTCTCAATATTCTTTAACTACTGACTTTTGAGCATAACAGTACTGCACTGAATGCCAATAGAAATAAAAATTAAAATAAAAAGTAATTTCTGATATTTCTATAACTTCACCAACAAACTACAAGAAAACCACAGCCAAAGAAATGACCAGGCATAGAACACACGTTAGAAATAGCCATACAGAAAAATATCGTAAAAACACATATGCTTCATACGCAGAAGGGATAAATATGGAAAATTGTAATAGCTAGCACACAAACACCACTCCATTACAGTACTGTACAGTACTTTCTAGGGATTGAAGCTAATGCAAAACCTTTATTAGTGTACTATTTGTTACATACCAGCATGATAGTGGTAAAAATAAGTTTTGGGAATTTTTAATTCATATGAAACATGGTAAAAACAATGCATTCAGCTTTGGGATTATTTTGAATGCTCCAGAATTATTCTCATTTTCTTTTTGGCATTTGTAAGTATGTGAGAGTCTTCTATTTCCTACCAAGACTTGACAATAAAAAAGAACTGTAATAGATTGAAAACAACATAAAAACAAAAGAGATTAGCAATATCACTCAAGCATGGACATTGTTTATATATGATAGAAAGGCTGGCTCCTTGTAGAGAAAGATAAAATATTGTACAAAAAAATCTATTTGCCCCAAGACTTCTTGCTTGAATGCTAAAGAGGAAGACAACCTCTTATTTTTCATATTTTTCCTACCAAGACCTTGACAATAAAAATGGCACTATGTAATAGTAAAAAAATCTAAAGAAATTCTCAAAATTACTCAAAGCATGGACATAGTTTATACATTATATGATAGATTGGTCGTCTCACTATGGCTAATGAAGAGAAAATATCGTACAAAAAATTCTATTTGTCCAAAAGATCTCTGCATACACAAATGCTAAACAGGAGGACTAGCTGTTAGTTCATGTTTTTTTTTTTTTTTACCAATATCATGCTACTCCAAGAAATACCATACTGCTTAAAGAGCAATCTCTATAATACCTGGAATCTGGTCCTTTCTTACCATAAGACTGTATACTCCCTGTAAGCCATGGTTAAAATTAGAAGAAGTACAGTGCCTTACATGAAAAACTTAAAAACAGAAATGAAAATAAGTCAGAATAATTTTATTCTAAACACAAGTGATAAAATAGAAAAAAAATCATAAAGAAAAGATAAAAAATTAGAAACAAACTTGAAAATCTATAATAATCAGAAGACAAAAAATGAAAAGATATAAAAATAGAAACACAAACTCGGAAATCTATAATAATCAGAAGAAGACTAGTGATTGCACTTACCAGGGTTATTATTTATCACAAAATTAAAAACAAAAACTAAAATAATAATCAGAAGGACCATTGACTACACTTACCGGGATTATTTTTTATCACATTAACCAGCGCTCTCAACGCATCGCCGACGCGTGCGAGCCTCGGGTGAGAGACCGACGCCGACGAGATGGACAGAAGCGAGTGTACGTACTGAGTCTCTCCTCCAATGTACTGGAGCAACTCCTGTGTCAGATCTTTCGGATTCTGCAGGTCATAAAAGGAAAAATATAATATAGATAGATGATAACAAGATAATAAATAATATACAGTGATGCCTCAGGATACGAAAGTAATCCGTTTAGGATACGGTTTCGTATCCTGATTTTTTCGTATCCTGAGTCGCGTTTTACATGTAAATAGCCTAATCCGTTCCAAGCCTTACAAAAAGTCACCTTTTCTTTCATAAACACGCTAAACTGTAGTAATAAACATGCAATGCAGCCATTTCTATCATTCAATAATTAACCCAACCGTTAAAAACAGCCTAATCCATTCCAGAAACCACCATGAGATTATTCAATAATGTAGTTATAGCCTAGTTATCCCCTCCAAGCCCTAAGAAAACGGTCCATTTTCTTTACTACTGTATAAAAGTTACGGTACTGTATGTAAAGCATTTGGATCAGTGAAGGTGTATTGTTACCTGTACACCTAAATTAAAGGTTGATACCCTGAAAAAAAAAGGTACTGTACTCTCGGTGACGAGTTGGGATCTCGTAAGCTTTTCGTATCCTGAAAATTTTTTCGTATACTGGGGCATAAAAATCTTTGTATCGCTTTTCGTATCCTGAATTTTTCGTAAGCAGAAACTTTCGTATCCAGAGGTATCACTGTATATACTTTATAATGGATGACAGTTTTCTTGCTGTGTGGAAGTCAGTAAAATTTACCACTGGAATGTATCATAAATCCAAAACTTTTTTTGATTACAGCAATGTAATTCACATATTATTAAAAATAAAAAAAATCTTGAGTTGCATGTGCTGTAATATGTCTAGGCAAAATTGCAACTAATTTTTTTAAATGCTGATAAATAGCTGATAGAAAACTATAATATTGCTTTACAAAAACATTTCGTCTGTCCTCAGCATCTAAAAACAAGAATACAAAAATAAAAAATCTAAGTTGCAGATTTCTTAACTGACTGATCCATTACAAGTATGTCAACTTCATCACCAGAACTCCATCCCAGGCATAAATAAAGAACACTGTTAACCCTTTTACCCCCAAAGGACGTACTGGTACGTTTCACAAAACTCATCCCTTTACCCCTATGGACGTACCAGTACGTCCTTGCAAAAAACTGCTATTTATATTTTCTTTTGCATATTTTTGATAACTTTTTTGAGAAACTTCAGGCATTTTCCAAAAGAATGAGATCAACCTGACCTTTCTATGACAAAAATTAAGGCTGTTAGAGCAATTTGAAAAAAATATACTGCAAAATGTACTTGAAAAAAAAAAATAACCCCTGGGGGTTAAAGGCTGGAAATTTCCAAATAGCCTGGGGGTAAAAGGGTTAAAGACTGAAGGTTTGTATCCGTGTAAGAATGACTAACAAGTCAAACTACACATACAGAGTAGAAAGGGAAAACTTCGGAAACTGAGAAGATAGTCAACGAGTATTACCTGTATTGGGAATGTTGACTGTTCGTTGTAGATTCTAATAAAGACTCCTCCGATGACCAGTTCGTCTTTATGCGCGTCAAACTCGAAGGCAGCGCCGTACTCCGGATCCGACTCCCCCGTTCGCACGTGAGACTGCTGGTTCACATTGAGGAAGTCCAGGAGCTGCATGCGAGTTCCATTATCCCAAATCAAATAGGGAGTTTCTACGTTACTCGTCAAGAGCTTGAGAACCTTTAGGGGATTAAGATTATTGTGAATTCACATTATGATCAACGTAACGATAAAATAACATATAAACTTTATTATTCTTATCAAAAACAGGTATAAGGACAACTCTACTTGATAAATAAGACTATTTATGGCTTTCTTTTGTTTTATGACCTTATTTTGTGAGCAAGATAGAATCTGTGTCATCTACGACAGCAAAAAGATAACTTCTTCCCACTAGTGCTACATACTATGAGATAAAATCTATTTTACAAAAAATTCTATTTCATCATCATTTAGGATATCAAATGGAAGAATACAAAAGATGATAGGCCATTAAAATAATTCTTAAAAGTAACAGTATCATCCCAGCCTCTTACTTCTTCCGGACTCCTTTCTGGTATCAGCGATACTACGTACGACGTCAGCAGCCTCTGCAGAACGGCATGAATAACGGTGTTGACAGGAGTGGTCTCGGCCTCTTGACTAAATAAGCCCGCCAAGCGGCCGCTAGCACGAAGAGCTAGCTTGGCTAATCTGTTACACATTTCCTGTATAAAAAATATTCATGCAAACTCTACAAAAGCTATTATTAGTGACTTATCTTAATACAATGGCAAAGTTTTCTATGTACCCAAAAATAAAAAAGATACCCCTTCAGGAGAGGGTAAGATGAGTAAAAAAGAAACTCTAACCAGAAAATTTCCACATTAATTGTTCCATATACTGTAATACATATACAAAGTGCACTGTTTATCCCTTTCGCTAGTGGAATAAATAAAAAGGTTTCTGAATACAAGCAAAATAAACCTTTTATAAACTTATGGCAACAAAAAGTTAGAGAGACTACTAAAAGTGTTTGTTAAAGTATATAAAGTTGAAAGTGAATGCTAACAAAATAATTTTGACGTCGATAGAAAATAGAAAGATGAGTATTCAATATTTCTGTAGAAGGAAGAATGGAAACAACTGATTAATATATTTAGCTGTGAATACAGTACCAGTAATAGATGATGAAAGGATAAGGGGTGATAAATCACAGAGTAGAAGAGCATGATCTCTGCAGTGTTTAAAAGAAAAATATGAAGTAAATGTAACAAATTATGTACAAATGAATAGACTGCAAAGTCAAAACTCCCTTGAGGACCTGTTAAGACGAATAGTTTAAACAGTGGATGTAAAGTAAAAGTAACAAAATAAAATGTGAAACAACGCAGATATAGTACGATTCAATCAGGTGAGTGAAAAGATGGATCGGTATTTTTATATGGTTTGATCACAATGAGAGACACAAAAGGTTAATAAAAATTGATTTGTAGATTTTGGGTTACATGTTTCAATACTGAAGCTTGGTAACCCCCTTCCACACCGAGGTTCAAGAAGGTGGAAAGCAAATTGGAAGAAAAGAAAGGGGAACATAAGTGAGGCAAAAGGAAGATGAGACACTGTAAAATCCCTTTTGATGGTAACTACAACTTGGGAACAAGTAGTTAATGAAAAGCTCTTATACGTTGAAACTTTGATGGGATTAATGGAACTTGGATTAAATAGCCCTACACAAGGCCTGGGGAGGCCATTCATTACCTAAGCACAATAGAGGGAAAATCTTCATTTATACTATAGAGTAAAAGTTAAGAGGTAAGACAGTAAGATGGGATAAAGGAAGTGAAAACACGGGTGAAGTAAAAGGACAAACTACAGCAAGCGATGGAAGGAACAACAAAGACCATTAAATAATGCCTACAGTACACCATTTGAGGTGCAATAATGGTACTAACCCTCTGAGGGTTGAAACTTTAGGAAGAAAAAAGGTAAACCAAGACCATTGGGGTGGAAATTACCTGCTGGTTCGAGTCTTCGGATTTGCTGACGCCACCCTCGTCCAGAGTGTAATCGTAGGAGAATAGGAATAGTAAGAGGTGCCAGATGACTCCCGCCTGAAGAAGATTCATCTGAAGGATCTGGTCCACGGCCAGAGCCGAGACGCACTCCACGCCAACGAGGCACACGCGAAGTAAACTCTGTGGGAATAAGAAAGTCATAAGTTATTCTTCGAGTGTCACTCACGAACTGCTCGGCAATGAAAAACAATTTAATTTGATTAATTATTTAAAAATTATTCTTCTTTTGTCACTTACGAACTGCCTTGGCTATGAAAAACAATTTAATTTGATTAATTATTTAAAAATTCTTCTTCTTATCTCCATGGGTCATTGTGAATGTCACTGACCATGCAATGTATTTTTTTTATAACTTTAAATATTATTTCCCAAATCTGGCAGTATATTTATACATGCAAAGACTTATAATGCAGTATACATGACTGCACTGTATTAAATAAAATATATCTATATCAATGAAAGATATGAATAAATAAGAAGACTTTGCAAGAATAATAAATGTAGTATGCATGTAACTTAAACTAAACAACTAGGAAGAGTATTTTTTTACTCCTAGGTTAAACTAGCCATCTTGGTTTCTGCCATTCAAACACATTTGTATAGTTTATCAGAATGATAATAGTTCCAAGAGTCTGCTGAGAAAGTGACCCCTAAATACTGTATGAGGTCCACTTAAAAACAAGACATGAATTATAATGTATATAACTTACATTAAGTAATGTATTATTGGAAATCTTCTGGTATTTTTGTACTGTAAACTAACCTTAGTACTTTTACATGTTTAAAAATGGAGAAAAGAAGAAATGAGAATCCAAAATACTGTACAAAGTAACTAAAAAATCCCCAAAAAATGACTATATTAAACAGTATCAAGGAAAGTAAACCGATAGAATTGAACTCTTCAATCTTAAAAAAAAAAAAAAAAGTCTGGCAAATGACAGACAGCTGCTACAGCTGTACTCTCTCGGGTCATTTACAACAAAGCATAATAATGAGAAAAACTGTCTTACGAGACTGATAAAACAGTTGCCCAGATATAATAAACATGTACCAGAATTAAAATATTCTAATACAAACATGAAAAAAAAAAAATTAAGGAAATAAAAGTTGAAGAAGTAGAGAGAGAGAGAGAGAGAGAGAGAGAGAGAGAGAGAGAGAGAGAGAGAGAGAGAGAGAGAGAGAGAGAGAGAGAGTGTGTAACAACCTCATGGTAAGTTTAAATTATGTCATAATTAATCATAATCATCAGTTCCTACACTAACCATTTTCCATGTCTTGAAGAGGTGGCGATACAAGGCACTTTATATCATAGTTCTTTGGGAACCATTGTACTAAGACTAATAGGAAAATATAATAAAAATATGAAAAACTGTAATGTTTAAGAAAGTATATTGTTTATTATGTAAAGTCAATCATACTGTACTTCACATATAAAGTTCATTATCCAAAAAAACTAAAATGTTATTTTTATTAATAAAATAAATTTTTGAATATACTTACCCGGTGATCATATAAGCTGTCAGCTCTGCTGCCCGACAGAAAAACCTAAGGACAAAATACGCCAGCGATCGGTATACAGGTGGGGGTGTACATCAACTGCGCCATCTGTCGAGCAGGTACTCAAGTACTCCATGTCAACACAGAACCAATTTTCTCCTCGGCCCACTGGGTCTCTATTGGGGAGGAAGGGAGGGTCCTTTAATATATGATCACCGGGTAAGTATATTCAAAAATTTATTTTATTAATAAAAATAACATTTTTCAATATTAAACTTAGCCGGTGATCATATAAGCTGATTCACACCCAGGGGGGTGGGTAGAGACCAGCATTACATGTTGACATTATTATGAGCTAAGTATTTTGTATTTCATTTTAGCAGTTATTCAAAATAACAAACATAAAATAAATAAGTACCTGGTAAGGAAGTCGACTTGAACAATTACTCTGCCTTTTTAAGTACGTCTTCCTTACTGAGCCTCGCGATCCTCATAGGATGCTGAGCGACTCCTAGGAGCTGAAGTATGAAGGGTTGCAACCCATACTAAAGGACCTCATCAAAACCTCTAATCTAGGCGCTTCTCAAGAAATGACTTTGACCACCCGCCAAATCAAGTAGGATGCGAAAGGCTTCTTAGCCTTCCGGACAACCCAAAAACAATAATAAAACATTTCAAGAGAAAGATTAAAAAAGGTTATGGAATTAGGGAATTGTAGTGGTTGAGCCCTCACCCACTACTGCACTCGTTGCTACGAATGGTCCCAGAGTGTAGCAGTTCTCGTAAAGAGACTGGACATTCTTAAGATAAAAAGACACGAACACTGATTTGCTTTTCCAATAGGTTGCGTCGATTATACTTTGCAGAGATCTATTTTGTTTAAAGGCCACGGAAGTTGCGACAGCTCTAACTTCGTGTGTCCTTACCTTCAGCAAAGCTTGGTCTTCCTCACTCAGATGGGAATGAGCTTCTCGTATTAACAGTCTGATAAAATAGGATAAAGCATTCTTTGACATAGGCAAAGATGGATTCTTAACTGAACACCATAAAGCTTCAGACGGGCCTCGTAAAGGTTTTTAAATAGAACTTAAGAGCTCTTACAGGACATAATACTCTTTCTAGTTCATTTCCAACCATACGATAAGTTTGGAATATCGAACGATATTGGTCAAGGCCGAGAAGGCAGCTCGTGTTTGGCTAGAAAACCAAGTTGTAGAACATGTAGCCGTTTCGGATGAGAATCCGATGTTCTTGCTGAAGGCATGAATCTCACTGACTCTTTTAGCTGTGGCTAAGCATATCAGGAAAAGAGTCTTAAAGGTGAGATCTTTCAGGGAGGCTGATTGTAGCGGTTCGAACCTGTCTGACATAAGGAATCTTAGTACCACGTCTAAATTCCAACCAGGTGTAACCAAACGACGCTCCTTCGTGGTCTCAAAAGACTTAAGGAGGTCCTGTAGATCTTTATTGTTGGAAAGATCTAAGCCTCTGTGACGGAAGACTGATGCCAACATGCTTCTGTAACCCTTGATAGTGGGAGCTGAAAGAGAGCGTTCTTTCCTCAGATATAAGAGAAAGTCAGCTATTTGAGTTACAGAGGTACTGGTCGAGGATACGGATACTGACTTGCACCAGTTTCGGAAGATTTCCCACTTCGATTGGTAGACTCTAAGGGTGGATGTTCTCCTTGCTCTAGCAATCGCTCTGGTTGCCTCCTTCGAAAAGCCTCTAGCTCTCGAGAGTCTTTCGATAGTCTGAAGGCGGTCAGACGAAGAGCGTGGAGGCCTTGGTGTACCTTCTTTACGCGTGGCTGACGTAGAAGGTCCACCCTTAGGGGAAGTGTTCTGGGAACGTCTACTAGCCATCGAAGTACCTCGGTGAGCCATTCTCTCGCGGGCCAGAGGGAAGCAACTAGCGTCAACCTTGTCCCTTCGTGAGAGGCGAACTTCTGCAGTACCTTGTTGACAATCTTGAACGGAGGGAATGCATATAGATCTAGATGTGACCAATCTAGTAGAAAGGCATCTATATGAACTGCTGCTGGGTCCGGGATTGGTGAGCAAAATATTGGGAGCCTCTTGGTCATCGAGGTTGCGAAGAGATCTATGGTTGGCTGGCCCCAGGTGGCCCAAAGTCTCTTGCATACATCCTTGTGGAGGGTCCATTCTGTTGGAATTATTTGTCCCTTCCGACTGAGACAATCTGCCATGACATTCAAGTTGCCTTGGATGAACCTCGTTACTAGTGAAATGTCTAGACCTTTTGACCAGGTGAGGAGGTCCCTTGCGATCTCGTACCATGTCAGAGAGTAGGTCCCTCCTTGCTTGGAGATGTACGCCAAAGCCGTGGTGTTGTCCGGGTTCACCTCCACCACTTTGCCTTGAAGGAGAGACCTGAAGCTTTTCCAGGTCAGACGTACTGCCAGTAGCTTCTTGCAGTTGAAATGCATTGTCCTTTGACTCGAGTTCCATAATCCCGAGCATTCCCTACCGTCTAATGTCGCACCCCAGCCTACGTCCGATGCGTCCGAGAAGAGAACGTGGTTGGGAGTCTGAACAGTCAGGGGAAGACCCTCTCTAAGGTTGATATAGTCATTTCACCAAGTCAGACCAGATTTTATCTTTCCGGAAACCGGGATCGAGACCGCTTCTAGCGTCTTGTCCTTTTTCCAGTGAAAAGCTAGATGGTATAGAAGAGGACGGAGGTGTAGTCTTCCTAGTGACACAAATTGATCCACGGATGACAGTGTCCCTACCAGACTCATCCACAGCCTGACTGGGCAGCGTTCCTTCTTCAGCATCTTCTGGATGGATAACAGGGCTGGGGGTTGATCGTCTTGTTCAGCAACGTCCTCATCAGAGGGTTTCTCATCCGAAACTGATGAGGAAACGGCAACGGAGTGGGCAACGTCTGACTCGCTGAATCCGGTCGCACTGGTGGATGCGTGACGGAGCCGGACGCAACATCATGGCACTGCTGCACAGTCTGTGAACTGTCAACAACCATGGGTGCGCGAGGAAGTACAGCGTCAACCCGAAACTGTCTAGACTGTCTGGGTTGTGCAGTCAACACCCTACCGGGTTGCTGAGGTTGACGCACTGCGTCACAAGTCACCTCTGCTGGTTGTTGAACGTCTTCCTAGTGACACACTGAACGTCAACAACCACCTCCGAGCGTCGCTTAACGTCAACGTGCGACTGGCAACCCACACTGGGTCGCATCGGTGGAGGAACCACCTCAACTGGCAGACGCGAGTAGGATACCTCAGCGTCAACAAGGCGCACAACCAACCGGTTGGAAGGTTGTTGGCCAGAAGGTTCTTCTCCGTATTTAAGTCCTCTATCAAGGACACAAGCTTGGACTGCATGTCTTGCAGCAAAGCCCATTTAGGGTCTACGGGAGCAGGTGTGACAACAGACGGGGTTAGCGACTGAGGCGGAACCATTTACCATCCCTGGAAGCCTTGTTATGTGTGACATAATAGTACAGCAAAACTTCAAAGGCTCGACAAAAGTTGAGAAGTTGACCTGTAAACAACTTGGAGCGTCTCCTGGCTAGGCGCCAGGGCGAGTCTACCAGAATTGAGAAGTCTATCTGGGCAGAGGCATGAACTCCCAAGCCGAGAACTTCTCTCGTGTCCTAACAGACTCTCGCTCTATAAGCCAGTTTAAAAGAAGGGAAATCAAAGGCTGTATCCCTAAAACTCCTCCTGGTGTAAAAACCAGTCGCCTAGCCAACGTAATGCTCTCTAGGAGAGCGAGAGAGCACTAGCTTAACAACAACGGCTTCGAAGTAGTTAGGCCTAGTGTAAGTTCTGACGTTAGGCGAACGAGGAGCAGCAGTTACAAGATCCGGACGAAGATCCTTAAAAAATCATGATGATTTAATTAAAGTCCATAGGAGGCTAAGCAGCTTAAGGCTCCTCTCCAAATGACAGAGTCCTCAAAGGAATATCAGTAGGAGGGAGAACAGCACTTTCTCATCTACAGGAACCTTGTCAGATAAAAGCTAGGTTATCTCAGTGAGGGTCTCACTGGTGCATTAGCAGCAGACCAGAAGGCAACGTTATGTAACTGCTTGACAGTCTGTGAACTGTCAAAAACTGAACTGTCAACCACAACAGGTGCGTGAGGACATACAGCACTGGTGCATTAGTAGCAGACCAGAAGGCAACGTCATGTAACTGCTTGACAGTCTGTGAGCTGGCAACAACCATAGCTGTGTGGGGAAGCAAAGCCTCTACTCCTGACTGACTAGTCTGCTGCGGGCGAGTAGCGGTAACCACAGTGGGTTGCGGAGGTAGACGCACAGCGTCAAAACAAAGCAACTTAACTCCACCCTCCTGTTGTTGTGGTAACTCGCGAACGTCAACGGAGGGTAGTGTGCGTCTGTGAACGTCAACGTGCGGCTGGCAGGGTACACTGCGCTGGTTGTAGGCTAACGGGTGCAGCGTCAACCTTCTCCGCACGATACTCCTGCATAAAAGATGCTAACTGTGTCTGCATAGACTGCAGCAAAGACCACTTAGGGTCTACAGCAGCAGGTGCGGCAACAGACGGTGTTACTGCCTGTTGCGGTACCACTTTGCCTCTCTTAGGAGGTGTGCAGTCATCGGAAGACTGCAGCGAGTCCGAACTGACCCAGTGGCTACACCTGGGCCGTTGGACTTGCGCGGAAGGGACCGACTTGCGCTTAATAATCTGCGAGACCTTGGTCCAAGGTTTCTTACGAGAAACCTCTTCCGCAGACGAGAAGTAAATGGGCTCTCTCGTCTTTGTGTGGGTGGGGCGATCTTGGGTAGATACGCCCGAAACCACGGAGGGAAAACGTCTGTTCGTTGATCAAGGCCTGACGAACCCATAAGTCGTTCGACATTACTTCTCCCCTGGGCTTGGGAGCTTGCAAGAGGTCCCGGACTAGGTGAACGACAGGCACGAACAGACGAACCCTCGGACGCAACACTGTAACACTTTGCGCATATCACTTTATCACTTCGATTTTCTGTTTTGCACTTATTTCACTGAAATCGAAACTTTTACTGATTTCTACCTGAAACACGCAATTCTACCCTTCATTAAAAGGTAGTAATTGCGAAAACAGTCGTATAATGCAGCTCATTAATACTAGCAAAAACAGAAAACATATATAAAGATAAAGAATTCAGTGGCTGGGAAAGAGACTAAACACTAGTTCAAATAAACTACGTTTACAATCTCTCACCGCACATAGCCTGGGGACAAGAATAAAACCCTAGAAACGTTTTACCTTCTTCCCCGTACAGCGACTAGGGAGGAGAGTAACACGAGAACAACGTTACCCGCTTGAACGGAACGTTTTTTCTCCTCTCTCTCCCTCCGTCTCTATCTCTCTCTCTCTTTCTCTCTTGATTTCGCACCTGAGAGAAGAGCCCAATTATATATCGTCAAAACATGTTATTTGGCTAAAGGAAAAAACTGAAAGGTTTTCCAAATAAAAAGTTCCTTTAATTTAGAATTTAAACCATTTAAGCTAAGAAAGAATGAACGAAACGTCAGAATCTATTTACTCTTACTGCAAAGTGAAACCGTGATACACTCTCTCTCTATCGTAACGATAGAGCGCATGTTGAACGTCCTGAACGTCAACAACTGCGTAGTCTAAAAAACTAAACGTTAGTTCATCTTTGAAAACAGTACGAGACTATCAAAGAAATTCTTTCATAAAACATTAAATTTAAAAAGTTTTAAATTCTTTAAAGGCTAAATACGATATAACGGGCTCAACGTTGATTAACTTCGGTTCCAAGTTAGGACCGCCTACTATCAGGATAGGTCGCATATAAACAAAACATAAAAATTTATTTTTATATGTTTATAATAAATGGAAAGTTAATCGAAGAGGCCTAATAAAGGCGGAGAGATATAAAATATATAGATCTATAACGTGTTAAGCAAAATTACTAAAAACCTAAACACACTTCCGTCTAAGGGAAGGGTCGGCCATTTAAAAGTGAAAGAGAGTCCATACTCTCTTTGTCACCATAATTAAATCTATCCAAAACGAGTTCAAGTTTTGAGATGAAGATAAAACCCCTGCATAGCGAAAGCTCAAAACTAGAATAGTGTACTTCACCAAATAGTTGTGAAAACAAATCCAGTTAGTAACAGCGTATTTAGTAGGTCTTGCCAGTGGCACGACAGAGAGAAAATTGGTTCTGTGTTGACATGGAGTACTTGAGTACCTGCTCGACAGATGGCGCAGTTGATGTACACCCCCACCTGTATAGCGATCGCTGGCGTATTTTGTCCTTAGGTTTTTCTGTCGGGCAGCAGAGCTGACAGCTTATATGATCACCGGCTAAGTTTAATATTGAAAAATGTATATTCATAATATAAATATGGTATATATTTCCTTTCCTTTCTTTATACTTCTCATCTTCCCATCCATGAATTATTAAATGACCATGAAAACTTAACTCACAATAGAAATTCACTTGAGTACTCAAAGAAATATTCTAATTCCTTAATAAAATGCCTTTGACACACAACGTCAACTCAAAGTCAATTTCACTTTTGATTCAAACTTGTGAATACCTGGTGACGTACTCTGGTAATCAATGCAACACCTAAAACATACTACATATATCTGGTTCATTGGCGAAAGGCATGGACTATGTAACAGCACCTCCATAGCAATAGTTGGAAGACCAAGGCCTTCATAGCCGAGGACTATGAAGCGTGAAGTATGAGATGATGAATGGAGTAGTATTGATTTAAAAGCTCAAGGTAGAGACCACTGGCGAAATCTAACTGAGGCCCTTTGCGTTAATAGGCGTAGGAGGAGATGATGATATTTTTGCACTAAACGAAAATAACCTACAGTACTATAATTTCTATGAGCTCATGTGGGTGATAAAGCTCAAAAATTAGTATTTACCCAACTAATGTAACCCCGTGGTGAGCTAGTGACTGAGTTTGGAAGACACCAAAACCACGTGGTTATTCAGAACATGATGTAAACGACCAGCTTTAGCTGATAGATCACCAACAATATGAAATTAAGAACATCTACGATATGAAAAACTATCTCCCAAATTAAGAAAACTTATTTTAGGGAGAGGAGGGATATGAGGATTCAAGACTACCTACTCTGTCTTCTGTTTAGCAGCAGAAGGATCTAAAGTAATTTGGGAATTCGACTCTATACGGGGAACTCAACTCTGTAATGCATAGTGAACACTCAGCGCCCTTACTGAAAGAACACTATGGGCGATTATGACCATTAGACCCCAATATGGAAGTCAGGTTAGTGTAAGCAGCCAGGCAGGCAAGTCAGACTTAAGGGCCATAAAAGAAGGCTCGCTAGCCTTCTGCGAATAACAAACGCAACATTTATTTGAAAATGAGTCCATAGATCTTGAAATGAGTATGAGGGGTATCTACATGATGATAAAGATACCATAACTTGATGTAAATAAAGTATAAAAAATCATAAATAAACTATATATTAGGAAATGGAATCTATCAAAACTACGTGGCTAGAAAATCTTCTAACTCTAATTCAAAATGAGAAAAGCAATATGTTGATTTGGAAGCGTCGTCTGCTGGGAAGTAAATAAAGTATAAAAAATCATAAATAGACTGTATATTAGGAAACGAAATCTATCAAAACTAAGTCACTAGGAAAATCTAATTCTAATTCAAAATTAAAAAAGCAATGTGTTGATTTAAAAGCATTGTCTGCTAGGAAATATAAACCTTGGGGTACATCAGAGAACTGATGAATTAAAAGCAGACACTAAAGACTACAGAACTACGTAAACACTAAATGCATCCTTGACAAATGTGCCAAATTCCGAGATTGAGAGTGCTTTTCACGATGCATAACTAATCATACTCAAGCCTTTCTACTAACTATAATCCATACACACACTTAAACATAACCAATGTGTGTTTTGGTTGATATCACTCTAGTTAAAAAGGAAATCAACTAAATAAAAACAAACAATTAATAGTATATAAATTGAAAGTTTTGTTGATAATTTAAGTTTTTCTGCCGTGCATACACCCAAGTCTGTGCATACGAGTTTTTTTATTAAAAACTAAATTTCAATAGTAAATTGTGTTGTGTCCCATACAGAGGCTTAGAGTAAAAGGGTCATCCCTGAATACACAATAAGCTTCACTGAATAAAGGATGTGAGAGAATGATTCAACTGAGTATATGGAAAATTAGGCTAAAATTTAAGTCACGATTATACCATTAAAATACCAGTTTGAAAAGTATGCAATTTAAAAAAATTTCATAAATAATCAGGAAAAACTATAATCTACAGAATACTATCAAACACTGTCTTAACCTATTCTCAACTTCAAATCATGTAAATCCTTCTGGTCTTTGAATCTGACCCTGTCAATAAGCAAGGTGTGATTTCAGACCCTATTTCTTTATCGTCATATAAACTCACACCTTGTTTCAAAGAAAACTTATAATTTCCTTTATTTTTTTTTGTTGTCCTTCAGAAATGTTCCAATGAAAGATGGCATCAACATGAGTTTAGTAGACGACATATAACACTAGTACAAAAAATGCAAATAAAATCAAATCTAACGTATAAAAATTATATTTTAATTATAAAATAAATTTTTGAATATACTTACCCGGTGAATATATAGCTGCAACTCTGTTGCTCGACAGACAAAAAACTGTACAAAAAAACTCGCCAGCGATCGCTATACAGGTTGCGGGTGTGCCCATCAGCGCCAGCTGTCGGCCAGATACCAAGCTCCATGTAAACAAAGACTCAATTTTATCCTCGTCCCACTGCGTCTCTATTGGGGAGGAAGGGAGGGTCATTTAATTTATATATTCACCGGGTAAGTATATTCAAAAATTTATTTTATAATTAAAATATCATTTTTAAATATTTAACTTAGCCGGTGAATATATAGCTGATTCACACCCAGGATGGTGGGTAGAGACCAGTAAAATATGTTTACATTTTATGAGCTAAGAGTTTTTATTTCATTTTAGAAGTTATCAAAATAACAAAAACAAAATAAATAGGTACCTGGTAAGGAAGTCGACTTGTACGATTACTCTGCCTTATAAGTACGTCTTCCTTACGGAGCCTCGCGATCCTCTTAGGATGCTGATAGACCCCTAGGAGCTGAAGTATCAAGGGCTGCAACCCATACAACAGGACCTCATCAAAACCCCTAATCTGGGCGCTCTCAAGAAATGACTTTGACCACCCGCCAAATCAACCAGGATGCGAAAGGCTTCTTAGCCTTCCGGACAACCCATAAAAACAACATTAAAAACATTTCAAGAGACAGATTAAAAGGATATGGAATTAGGGAATTGTAGTGGTTGAGCCCTCACCCACTACTGCACTCGCTGCTACGAATGGTCCCAGTGTGTAGCAGTTCTTGTAAAGAGACTGGACATCCTTTAGATAAAAAGACGCGAACACTGACTTGCTTCTCCAATAGGTTGCGTCCATTATACTTCGCAGAGATCTATTTTGCTTACAGGCCACGGAAGTTGCTACAGCTCTAACTTCGTGCGTCTTCACCTTAAGCAAAGCTTGGTCTTCCTCACTCAGATGGGAATGAGCTTCTCGTATTAACAGTCTGATAAAATAGGATAAAGCATTCTTTGACATAGGCAAAGATGGTTTCTTAACTGAACACCATAAAGCTTCAGATTGGCCTCGTAAAGGTTTGGTACGCTTTAAATAAAACTTAAGAGCTCTAACAGGGCATAAGACTCTTTCTAGTTCATTGCCTACGTTCTCCGATAAGCTGAGAATATCGAAAGATTTAGGCCAAGGCCGAGAAGGCAGCTCATTTTTGGCTAGAAAACCAAGTTGCAGCGAACAGGTGGCTTTTTCTGACGAAAATCCGATGTTCTTGTTGAAGGCATGAATCTCACTGACTCTTTTAGCCGAGGCTAAGCATACCAGGAAAAGTGTCTTTAGAATGAGATCTTTCAGGGAGGCTGATTGTAACGGCTCAAACCTGTCTGACATGAGGAATCTTAGCACCACGTCTAAATTCCATCCAGGGGTAGCCAAACGACGCTCCTTGGTGGTCTCAAAAGACTTAAGGAGGTCTTGAAGATCTTTACTGTTGGAAAGATCTAAGCCTCTATGCCGGAAGACTGATGCCAACATGCTTCTGTAGCCCTTGATAGTGGGAGCTGAAAGGGATCGTCCTTTTCTCAGGTATAAGAGAAAATCAGCTATTTGAGCTACAGAGGTACTGGTCGAGGATACAGAAACTGACTTGCACCAGTCTCGGAAGACTTCCCACTTCGACTGGTAGACTCTAATGGTGGACGCTCTCCTTGCTCTAGCAATCGCACTGGCTGCCTCCTTCGAAAAGCCTCTAGCTCTCGAGAGTCTTTCGATAGTCTGAAGACAGTCAGACGAAGAGCGAGGAGGCTTTGGTGTACCTTCTTTACGTGAGGCTGACGTAGAAGGTCCACCCTTAGAGGAAGACTTCTGGGAACGTCTACTAGCCATCGAAGTACCTCGGTGAACCATTCTCTCGCGGGCCAGAGGGGAGCAACTAACGTCAACCTTGTCCCTTCGTGAGAGGCGAACTTCTGCAGTACCTTGTTGACAATCTTGAACGGTGGGAATGCGTAGAGATCCAGATGTGACCAATCTAGGAGGAAGGCATCTACTGTATATGTATTGCTGCTGGGTCCGGGACTGGGGAGCAATAGATTGGAAGCCTCTTGGTCAGCGAGGTTGCAAAGAGATCTATGGTTGGTTGGCCCCAAGTGGCCCAAAGTCTCTTGCACACATCCTTGTGGAGGGTCCATTCTGTTGGAATTACTTGCCCTTTCCGACTGAGACAATCTGCTATGACATTCAAGTTGCCTTGGATGAACCTCGTTACTAGGGAGATGTCTTGACCTTTTGACCAGATGAGCAGGTCCCTTGCGATCTCGTACAACGTCAGTGAGTGGGTACCTCCTTGTTTGGAGATGTACGCCAAGGCCGTGGTGTTGTCCGAGTTTACTTCCACCACTTTGCCTCGAAGGAGATACTCGAAGCTTTTCAAGGCCAGATGAACTGCCAACAGCTCCTTGCAGTCGATATGCATGCTCCTCTGACTCGAGTTCCACAGACCTGAGCATTCCCGACCGTCCAGTGTCGCGCCCCAGCCCAAGTCCGATGCGTCCGAGAAGAGAACGTGGTGGGGAGTCTGAACAGCCAGGGGAAGACCCTCTCTTAGGTTGATATTGTCCTTCCACCAAGTCAGACAAGACTTTATCTTTCCGGAAATCGGGATCGAGACCGCTTCTAGCGTCTTGTCCTTTTTCCAGTGAAAAGCCAGATGGTATTGAAGAGGACGGAGGTGTAGTCTTCCTAGTGATACAAACTGTTCCAGGGATGACAGCGTCCCCACCAGACTCATCCACAGCCTGACTGAGCAGCGTTCCTTCTTCAGCATCTTCTGGATGGATAGCAGGGCTTGATCTATTCTGGGGGCTGATCGTCTTGTTGTTCAGCAACGTCCTCATCAGATAGTTCCTCATCCGAAAACTGATGAGGAAACGGCAACGGAGTGGGCAACGTCTGGCTCGCTGAGTCCGGTCGCACTGGTGCATGCGTGACGGAGCCGGACGCAACGTCATGGAACTGCTGCCCAGTCTGTGAAATGTCAACAACCATGGGTGCGCGAGGAAGCACAGCGTCCACCCGAGACTGTCTAGACCGTCTGGGTTGTGCAGTCAACACTATACCAGGTTGCTGAGGTTGACGCACCGCGTCACAACAAGTCACCTCTGCTGGTTGTTGAACGTCCTGAACGTCAACAACCACCTCCGAGCGTCGCTTAACGTCAACGTGCGGCTGGCAACCCACACTGGGTCGCATCGGTGGAGGAACCACCTCAACTGGTAGACGCGAGAAGGTTACCTCAGCGTCAACAGGACGCACAACCGACCGGTGGGAAGGTTGTTGGCCAGAAGGTTCGGCAGCAACCTTCTCCGCATTAAAGTCCTCTATCAAGGACGCAAGCTTGGACTGCATGTCTTGCAGCAAAGCCCATTTAGGGTCTACGGGAGCAGGTGCGGCAACAGACGGGGTTAGCGACTGAGGCGGTACCGCTTTCCATCCCTGAAAGCCTTGTTTATGCATGACATAATTGTACAGCAAAACTTCAAAGGCTCGAAAACAGCTGTGAAGTTGACCTGTAAAAAACTTGGAGCGTCTCCTGGCCAGGCGCCAGGGAGAGTCTACGAGATTTGAGAAGTCTATCTGGGCAGAGGCATGAACTCCCAAGCCGAGAACTTCTGTCGTGTCATATCAGACTCTCGCTCTATAAACCAGTTTAAAAGAAGGGAAAGCAAAGGCTGTATCCCCCAAACTCCTCCTGGTGATAAACCAGTCGCCTAGCAAACGTAAAGCTCTCTAGGAGAGCGAAAGAGCACTAGCTTATAAACAACGGCTTCGAAGTAGCTAGGCCTAGTGTAAGCTCTGACGTCTAGGCGAACGAGGAGCAGCAGTTACAAAAAGATCCGGACAAAGATCCTTAAAAAAATCATCATGATTTAATTAAAGTCCATAGAGGGCTAAGCAGCTTTAGGCTCCTCTCCGTCTGACAGAGTCCTCAAGGGAATATCAGTAGGAGGGGGAAGAGCAACTTCCACATCTACAGGAACCTTGTCCGATAAAAGCTGAGTCTCAAGCAAGGGAGAGACCTACCGTGGTGGCAATGCTTTACAAGCAGAGTCCACACGCACTGGTGCATTAGTAGCGGACCAGGACGCAACGTCATGTAACTGCTTGACAGTCTGTGAACTGTCAACAATTGAACTGTCAACAACAACAGGTGCGTGAGGACGCACAGCGTCCACTCGAGACTTCTTTGACTGCCTAGACTGAGCAGTCAAAACAACTCTAGAATGCGGAGGTTGACGCACAGCGTCAAAACAAGTCAACTCCGATTGTTAGCGAACATCCTCAACGTCAACAGGAGCATCAAGTGGCCTAACGTCCAAATGTGGCTGAAAATCCACAAGAGACCGCATCGAGTGTGGTTCTAAACAACCTGACTGACGTGACTTAGCTACGCCAACGTCAACAGGAAGCACAAAGGAACGTTAGGTTGGCTGAAAGCCAGGATCTCGATGAGATAAACGGCTAGACTCAACGGACTAATCGGCAGAATAGTCTTCCATAAGGGAGGCAAGCATATTCTGCATGTCTTGCCGTACAACCCATTAAGGATCAACGGAAATGGTTGTGGTAAGAGACGAGGGTAACGTCTGTGACCGCAACACTTTGCCAACAAAAAAGACTCTCGGAGTCTGTGTTACGCTTTTGTTAGGCGGCGAGCAGTTTTCCGAGACTGCATAGGGTCAGAGCTGTCCTAATGGCTGCAAGCAGGACGCTGGACCTGTCCTGAAAGGACTGACTTTCGCTTAAGGGCTTCGAAACCTTATTACAGGTTTCTTATGCGAAAAGCCTTCGGATGACGAGGAGAAAAAACGTCTCTCTCGCCTTATGGTAGGGGAGATCTTGGTAAGATACACCCGATACCATAGAGGGAAACGTCTGTTCGTTGATCAAGGCCTCTCGAACCCATAAGTTGTTCGACATTACTTCTCCCCTGGGTTTGGGAGCTTGCAAGAGATCCCGGACTAGGTGAACGACAGGCACGAACAGACGAACCCTCGGACGCAACACTGTAACACTTAGTCGCAATATCACTTTATCACTTCGATTTTCTGTTTTGCACTTATTTCACTGAAATCGAAACTTTTACTGATTTCTACCTGAAGCATGCAATTCTACCCTCATCAAAAGGTAGTAATTGCGAAATCAGTCGTATAATACCAGCAAAAAACAGAAAACATATTTTAAGATAAAAAATTCAGTGGCTGGGGAAGAGACTAAACACTAGTTCCTTCAAAACTACGTTTTCAATCTCTAACCGCACATAGCCTGGGGACGAGAATAAAAACTAAAAACGTTTTATCCTTTCTCCCCGTACCGAGACTAGGGACGAGAGTAACTCGAGAACAACGTTACCCGCTTGAACGGAACGTTTTCTCTCCTCTCTCTCCCTCCGTCTCTATCTCTCTCTCTCTTTCTCTCTTGATTTCGCACCTAAGAGAAGAGCCCAATTACATTTCGTCAAAAAAACATGTTATTTGACCAAAGGAAAAAACTGAAAGGTTTTTCAATTAAAAAGTTCCTTTAAAATAGAATTTAAAACATTTAAGCTTTGAAAGAATGAACAAAACGTCAGAATCGATTTACTCTTTCTGCAAAGTGAAACCGTGATACTCTCTCTCTCTCTATCGTAACGATAGAGCGCAAACTGCGTAGTATAAATAAACTAAACGTTAGTTCATCTTTGAAAATAGTACGAAGACTATTCAAAGAAATTCTTTCATAAAATATTTATTTAAAAGGTTTTAAATCATTAGCTCTTTAAAAGCTATTTACGATTGCAAAGGGCTCAACGTTGTTTAACTTCGGTTTCCAATATAGGACCGCCTACTCTCAGGAAAGGTCGCATATAAACAAAACATTAAAATTTATTTTTTATGTTTATTATAAATGGAAAGTTAATCGAAGAGGCCTAATAAAGGCGGAGAGATATATAAAGGAAAATCTATAATTAATTTATAACGTGATAAGATAATTACTAAAAGCCTAAACACACTTCCGTCTAAGGGAAGGGTCGGCCATTTAAGAGTCAAAGAAAGTCCATGCTCTCTTTGTCACCAAAAATTAAATCTATCCAAAACGAGTTCAAGATTTAAGATGAAGAAAAAACACCTGCACTGCGAAAGCTCAAACCAGAATATAGTACTTCACCAAAGATGATGGGAAAAACTCCAGGTTTCAACAGCAAGTAAAGTACGTCTTGTCGACACGTCGACAGAGAGAAAATTGAGTCTTTGTTTACATGGAGCTTGGTATCTGGCCGACAGCTGGCGCTGATGGGCACACCCGCAACCTGTATAGCGATCGCTGGCGAGTTTTTTTGTACAGTTTTTTTGTCTGTCGAGCAACAGAGTTGCAGCTATATATTCACCGGCTAAGTTAAATATTTAAAAATGTGCTTGCCAAATGGATATAAACTTACCCCTTTTAAAATCATACATATAAAAATCTAAACCTTTAATAAATTCTAGAAAGTGATGTGATTTTGATATATTCCACACTTGTATGCCAAGACCCAGAATCATAAATTCTTTATATGAACTAACGTTCTAAAAGTTAAACCCACTAGATATTGACATGGATGAAAAACAAGGTTATTTTTAAATTGTTTTGATAAAATGCCAACCCATTAAAAACCGACATAGATAAAAGGTAAACCTACTTCCCATCCCAGTACAGGAGATACAAAACGTCTTTAAACAGAAGAGTAAAAATCTAATAAAATCAAATATGGAAGCAATCTTTCTCCATTAAAATTAAAAAACAGCTCTCTCCGCAGAAAATGATGATCCGGCAAACAAAATGAAAAGAGTAAGCCATGAAAGCAATATAACAAAAAGATCGACAAGAGGCTTGAGGAATGCAAGAATCAAGTAAACGAACTGCAAAGGAGTAGGTCTCACTCGCGGACCCACCCTCACCTTACAACTGAGCGTATGGCAAAGGTCCCTCGTAAACTGAGACAATTCAACGTCCTGGGGAGGAAGCATGCGGTAAAACAGTAAAAAGTATTGGGGGATATACAAAGCAAAGAAATTATTAAAATATGGTTAACCCTTTCACCCCCTAAGGACGTACCGGTACGTTCTTGCAAAACACTGTTAATTACATTTTTTTACATATTTTTGATAATTTTATGAGAAACATCAGGCATTTTCCAAAAGAATGAGACCAACCTGACCTCTCTATGACAAAAATTAAGCCTGTTAGAGCAATTTAAAAAAAATATATAGCAAAATGTGCTCGAAATTTAACCTTATGGTGGGGGTAAACGGGTTAAAAATGGTTACTCTCTAAGGGTCGGATTCAACGGTACTCTAAACTGATTGTAATATACAACATTAGCATACAAATAGCATTATAAAGGATAAGGTAGCTAGTAGAACTATAGTCTATTTCTTTAAGCGAGGCATATTTGCACGGACTCGCAGCGGTGCCCTTTTAGCTCGGGAAAGTTTCCTGGTCGCTGATTGGTTAGAATTATCTTGTCCAACCAATCAGCGATCAGGAAACTTTTCCGAGCTAAATGGGCACCGCTGCGAGTCGGTGCAAATATGACTCGATAAAAGAAATGGACTATAGTAGAAAAACTGTATTTTTTCGTACTAAAGTGGCATATCCTCGAACTCGCTATATACAATCAAAATATCCTTACAAGAAATACTTTGTAGATACAGTATTTATCATTAAAAAAATCACTAGTTGGGAGTCTATACTAAGGAAATTCACATCGACATTAGATCAAACTAAAAAGGGGAAATAAATTAGCTTGATATACCAACCAAAAGACTAAATTTCTCAAGGAACTCGATGTCTCACATGTAACAGGATAGCGAATTATCTCTCAAACAAATCCAGATGGGATACAATCTAATAAAGCAGCCAGAATATCAATGACTTCGGGTTCATATTAATAGTTACCGGTACCTCATTTCAGCATCTCAAATTTCAAAATTCCACTTTTTTCTTCTTGTTATACTTATAGAATCTGTAATATACTTAAGAAATAAGTAGCCTCACTGCATTGTTCCTTACAACTGTTCACATAAAATGAGTCGCTATCTGCATAACTTTTTCTTTCACACCGTTATCCCTACATTGAAGGGTCGGTTGCCTGATGCACTCTTTCCAATGCTTTCCATCAAAGGCATCCTCTTCCACCAAACCTCTTCTCTCCATATCATCCTCCAACTTAGCTCACCATTTAATTCTCTGTCTACCTCTAGAGGTTCTTCCCCTAACAGGTTTCTCCTAAGCCATCCTCACTCCTTCCACACCATCCATCCTAAACACGTGCCCACACCATCTGAATCGTGACACTCTTCTTAAATCTGTAATCTTTACTATGCCATTCTTCTTATTTCATCATTTACGAATCTTTCAAGCAATGATATTCCTATCATCCACCTCAGCATTCTCATCTGTTCTCTCACGCATTGCTTCCTCTTTTCGTCTTAGAGCCCATGTTTCCGATCGATACATTAACACTGGTCTTATCACAAAACAGACAAGATAAATCTATTACCCTATGCAGAACTACTTCAGATACTTCCTTTTTTACTTTTGACAGTTACCCTGCAATGCCAGATTTCACAGGACAATGTAATCAAGAGAGAAAATTAAATATAAACAGGAAAATAATCAAAACAGAAGCAGTTACGAAATAAGCTGAAAGACAATAAGGTAACCTTACATGGTACCTTTAAGTAGTATTATAGCCTCTTTTTAAGTTTAGAATCAACATCAAAACAATAAATGAGAAATACCAGAAACAGAAATAAATCGGGTTGCAAAACTATGAAACAAAGTGTCAGTGATGAGGGTTTCAACTGAGCTAAATAGTGAGTTAAGCCTTTTCCTGATGGGTTACATTCAAGCTCCCAAGGCAATAGTTTTTCACCTCTTCACAACCCCTGGTGTAATCAGATGAGCCCAAATCCCTTCTATATTAATTCCCGGATCTTACTGTAGGCAAAAATGTTATTTTCATTAGTAAAATAAATTTTTGAATATACTTACCCCGTGATCATATAGCTGTCAGCTCTGCTGCCCGACAGAAAAACCTAAGGACAAAATACGCCAGCGATCGCTATACAGGTGGGGGTGTACATAAACAGCGCCATCTGTCGAGCAGGTACTCAAGTACTCCATGTCAACACAGAACCAATTTTCTCCTCGGCCCACTGGGTCTCTATTGGGGAGGAAGGGAGGGTCCTTTAATCTATGATCACCGGGTAAGTATATTCAAAAATTTATTTTACTAATGAAAATAAAATTTTTCAATATTAAACTTAGCCGGTGATCATATAGCTGATTCACACCCAGGGGGGTGGGTAGAGACCAGCATAATATGTTAACATTAAGAGCTAAGTATTTTGTATTTCATTTTAGCAGTTATTCAAAATAACAAACATAAAATTAATAAGTACCTGGTAAGGAAGTCGACTTGAACAATTACTCTGCCTTTTTAAGTACGTCTTCCTTACTGAGCCTCGCGATCCTCATAGGATGCTGAGCGACTCCTAGGAGCTGAAGTATGAAGGGTTGCAACCCATACTAAAGGACCTCATCAAAACCTCTAATCTAGGCGCTTCTCAAGAAATGACTTTGACCACCCGCCAAATCAAGTAGGATGCGAAAGGCTTCTTAGCCTTCCGGACAACCCAAAAACAATAATAAAACATTTCAAGAGAAAGATTAAAAAAGGTTATGGAATTAGGGAATTGTAGTGGTTGAGCCCTCACCCACTACTGCACTCGTTGCTACGAATGGTCCCAGAGTGTAGCAGTTCTCGTAAAGAGACTGGACATTCTTAAGATAAAAAGACGCGAACACTGATTTGCTTTTCCAATAGGTTGCGTCGAATATACTTTGCAGAGATCTATTTTGTTTAAAGGCCACGGAAGTTGCGACAGCTCTAACTTCGTGTGTCCTTACCTTCAGCAAAGCTTGGTCTTCCTCATTCAGATGGGAATGAGCTTCTCGTATTAACAGTCTGATAAAATAGGATAAAGCATTCTTTGACATAGGCAAAGATGGATTCTTAACTGAACACCATAAAGCTTCAGACGGGCCTCGTAAAGGTTTTTAAATAGAACTTAAGAGCTCTTACAGGACATAAGACTCTTCCTAGTTCATTTCCAACCATACGATAAGTTTGGAATATCGAACGATATTGGTCAAGGCCGAGAAGGCAGCTCGTGTTTGGCTAGAAAACCAAGTTGTAGAACATGTAGCCGTTTCGGATGAGAATCCGATGTTCTTGCTGAAGGCATGAATCTCACTGACTCTTTTAGCTGTGGCTAAGCATATCAGGAAAAGAGTCTTAAAGGTGAGATCTTTCAGGGAGGCTGATTGTAGCGGTTCGAACCTGTCTGACATAAGGAATCTTAGTACCACGTCTAAATTCCAACCAGGTGTAACCAAACGACGCTCCTTCGTGGTCTCAAAAGACTTAAGGAGGTCCTGTAGATCTTTATTGTTGGAAAGATCTAAGCCTCTGTGACGGAAGACTGATGTCAACATGCTTCTGTAACCCTTGATAGTGGGAGCTGAAAGAGATCGTTCTTTCCTCAGATATAAGAGAAAGTCAGCTATTTGAGTTACAGAGGTACTGGTCGAGGATACGGATACTGACTTGCACCAGTTTCGGAAGATTTCCCACTTCGATTGGTAGACTCTAAGGGTGGATGTTCTCCTTGCTCTAGCAATCGCTCTGGTTGCCTCCTTCGAAAAGCCTCTAGCTCTCGAGAGTCTTTCGATAGTCTGAAGGCAGTCAGACGAAGAGCGTGGAGGCCTTGGTGTACCTTCTTTACGCGTGGCTGACGTAGAAGGTCCACCCTTAGGGGAAGTGTTCTGGGAACGTCTACTAGCCATCGAAGTACCTCGTTGAGCCATTCTCTCGCGGGCCAGAGGGAAGCAACTAGCGTCAACCTTGTCCCTTCGTGAGAGGCGAACTTCTGCAGTACCTTGTTGACAATCTTGAACGGAGGGAATGCATATAGATCTAGATGTGACCAATCTAGTAGAAAGGCATCTATATGAACTGCTGCTGGGTCCGGGATTGGTGAGCAAAATATTGGGAGCCTCTTGGTCATCGAGGTTGCGAAGAGATCTATGGTTGGCTGGCCCCAGGTGGCCCAAAGTCTCTTGCATACATCCTTGTGGAGGGTCCATTCTGTTGGAATTATTTGTCCCTTCCAACTGAGACAATCTGCCATGACATTCAAGTTGCCTTGGATGAACCTCGTTACTAGTGAAATGTCTAGACCTTTTGACCAGGTGAGGAGGTCCCTTGCGATCTCGTACCATGTCAGAGAGTAGGTCCCTCCTTGCTTGGAGATGTACGCCAAAGCCGTGGTGTTGTCCGAGTTCACCTCCACCACTTTGCCTTGAAGGAGAGACCTGAAGCTTTTCCAGGTCAGACGTACTGCCAGTAGCTTCTTGCAGTTGAAATGCATTATCCTTTGACTCGAGTTCCATAATCCCGAGCATTCCCTACCGTCTAATGTCGCACCCCAGCCTACGTCCGATGCGTCCGAGAAGAGAACGTGGTTGGGAGTCTGAACAGTCAGGGGAAGACCCTCTCTAAGGTTGATATAGTCCTTTCACCAAGTCAGACCAGACTTTATCTTTCCGGAAACCGGGATCGAGACCGCTTCTAGCGTCTTGTCCTTTTTCCAGTGAAAAGCTAGATGGTATAGAAGAGGACGGAGGTGTAGTCTTCCTAGTGACACAAATTGATCCACGGATGACAGTGTCCCTACCAGACTCATCCACAGCCTGACTGGGCAGCGTTCCTTCTTCAGCATCTTCTGGATGGATAGCAGGATTGGGGGTTGATCGTCTTGTTCAGCAACATCCTCATCAGAGGGTTCCTCATCTGAAACTGATGAGGAAACGGCAACGGAGTGGGCAACGTCTGACTCGCTGAATCCGGTCGCACTGGTGGATGCGTGACGGAGCCGGACGCAATATCATGGCACTGCTGCACAGTCTGTGAACTGTCAACAACCATGGGTGCGCGAGGAAGTACAGCGTCAACCCGAAACTGTCTAGACTGTCTGGGTTGTGCAGTCAACACCCTACCGGGTTGCTGAGGTTGACGCACTGCGTCACAACAAGTCACCTCTGCTGGTTGTTGAATGTCTTCCTAGTGACACACTGAACGTCAACAACCACCTCCGAGCGTCGCTTAACGTCAACGTGCGACTGGCAACCCACGCTGGGTCGCATCGGTGGAGGAACCACCTCAACTGGCAGACGCGAGTAGGATACCTCAGCGTCCAGGGCGCACAACCAACCGGTAGGAAGGTTGTTGGCCAGAAGGTTCTTCTCTGTATTTAAGTCCTCTATCAAGGACACAAGCTTGGACTGCATGTCTTGCAGCAAAGCCCATTTAGGGTCTACGGGAGCAGGTGTGGCAACAGACGGGGTTAGCGACTGAGGCGGAACCATTTACCATCCCTGGAAGCCTTGTTATGTGTGCATAATAGTACAGCAAAACTTCAAAGGCTCGACAAAAGTTGAGAAGTTGACCTGTAAACAACTGGAGCGTCTCCTGGCTAGGCGCCAGGGCGAGTCTACCAGAATTGAGAAGTCTACCTGGGCAGAGGCATGAACTCCCAAGCCGAGAACTTCTCTCGTGTCCTATCAGACTCTCGCTCTATAAGCCAGTTTAAAAGAAGGGAAATCAAAGGCTGTATCCCTAAAAACTCCTCCTGGTGTAAAAACCAGTCGCCTAGCCAACGTGACGCTCTCTAGGAGAGCGAGAGAGCACTAGCTTAACAACAACGGCTTCGAAGTAGCTAGGCCTAGTGTAAGTTCTGACGTGAGGCGAACGAGGAGCAGCAGTTACAAGATCCGGACGAAGATCCTTAAAAAATCATCATGATTTAATTAAAGTCCATAGGAGGCTAAGCAGCTTAAGGCTCCTCTCCAAATGACAGAGTCCTCAAAGGAATATCAGTAGGAGGGAGAACAGCACTTTCTCATCTACAGGAACCTTGTCCGAGAAAAGCTAGGTATCTCAGTGAGGGTCTCACTGGTGCATTAGCAGCAGACCAGAAGGCAACGTTATGTAACTGCTTGACAGTCTGTGAACTGTCAAAAACTGAACTGTCAACCACAACAGGTGCGTGAGGACATACAGCACTGGTGCATTAGTAGCAGACCAGAAGGCAACGTCATGTAACTGCTAGACAGTCTGTGAGCTGGCAACAACCATAGCTGTGTGGGGAAGCAAAGCCTCTACTCCTGACTGACTAGTCTGCTGCGGGCGAGTAGCGGTAACCACAGTGGGTTGCGGAGGTTGACGCACAGTGTCAAAACAAAGCAACTTAACTCCACCCTCCTGTTGTTGTGGCAACTCGCGAACGTCAACGGAGGGTAGCGTGCGTCTGTGAACGTCAACGTGCGGCTGGCAGGGTACACTGCGCATGGGAGGTGGAACTCTCACAGGCGGAGTGCGGGAGCAGGTAGCGTCAGCGGCCACTGTACGCACAACCGTGGTTGGTTGTAGGCTAACGGGTGCAGCGTCAACCTTCTCCGCACGATACTCCTGCATAAAAGATGCTAACTGTGTCTGCATAGACTGTAGCAAAGACCACTTAGGGTCTACAGCAGCAGGTGCGGCAACAGACGGTGTTACTGCCTGTTGCGGTACCACTTTGCCTCTCTTAGGAGGTGTGCAGTCATCGGAAGACTGCAGCGAGTCCGAACTGACCCAGTGGCTACACCTGGGCCGTTGGACTTGCGCGGAAGGGACCGACTTGCGCTTAATAAGCTGCGAGACCTTGGTCCAAGGTTTCTTACGAGAAACCTCTTCCGCAGACGAGAAGTAAATGGGCTCTCTCGTCTTTGTGTGGGTGGGGCGATCTTGGGTAGATACGCCCGAAACCACGGAGGGAAAACGTCTGTTCGTTGATCAAGGCCTGACGAACCCATAAGTCGTTCGACATTACTTCTCCCCTGGGCTTGGGAGCTTGCAAGAGGTCCCGGACTAGGTGAACGACAGGCACGAACAGACGAACCCTCGGACGCAACACTGTAACACTTTGCGCATATCACTTTATCACTTCGATTTTCTGTTTTGCACTTATTTCACTGAAATCGAAATTAATACTAGCAAAAACAGAAAACATATATAAAGATAAAGAATTCAGTGGCTGGAAAAGAGACTAAACACTAGTTAAAATAAACTACGTTTACAATCTCTCACCGCACATAGCCTGGGGACAAGAATAAAACCCTAGAAACGTTTTACCTTCTTCCCCGTACAGCGACTAGGGAGGAGAGTAACACGAGAACAACGTTACCCGCTTGAACGGAACGTTTTTTTCTCCTCTCTCTCCCTCCGTCTCTATCTCTCTCTCTCTTTCTCTCTTGATTTCGCACCTAAGAGAAGAGCCCAATTATATATTGTCAAAACATGTTATTTGGCTAAAGGAAAAAACTGAAAGGTTTTCCAAATAAAAAGTTCCTTTAATTTAGAATTTAAACCATTTAAGCTATGAAAGAATGAACGAAACGTCAGAATCGATTTACTCTTACTGCAAAGTGAAACCGTGATACACTCTCTCTCTATCGTAACGATAGAGCGCATGTTGAACGTCCTGAACGTCAACAACTGCGTAGTCTAAAAAACTAAACGTTAGTTCATCTTTGAAAACAGTACGAGACTTATCAAAGAAATTCTTTCATAAAACATGTTATTTTTATTAGTAAAATAAATTTTTGAATATACTTACCCGATAATCATGTAGCTGTCAACTCCGTTGCCCGACAGAATTCTATGGAGGGATACGCCAGCTATCACAATACTAGAAGGGGGTGTACTCACCAGCGCCACCTGTGGCCAGGTACTATAGTACTTCTTGTTGACACCTCCTCAATTTTTCCTCGGTCCACTGGTTCTCTATGGGGAGGAAGGGAGGGTCAATTAAATCATGATTATCGGGTAAGTATATTCAAAAATTTATTTTACTAATAAAAATAACATTTTTCAATATTAAACTTACCCGATAATCATGTAGCTGATTCACACCCAGGGGGGTGGGTGAAAACCAGTGTACAAGATTAAAGGATAGCTAAGTATCCCATATTTCATATAACAGTTATCTCAAATAACAATGAAATAATAAGTACCTGGTAAGGAAGTCGACTTGAACCGTTACTCTGCCTCTTTTTTAAGTTCGTCTTCCTTACTGAGCGCAGCGTTCCTCTTGGAGGCTGAATCAACTCAAAGGTGCTAAAGTATATAGGGCTGCAACCCCTACTAAAGGACCTCTACACAACCTCTAACCCAGGCGCTTCTCAAGAATGAATTGACCACCCGCCAAATCAAAAGGATGCGGAAGGCTTCTTAGCCTACCGTAACAACCATAAAAACAACAATAAAAGCATTCAAGAGAAAGGTTAAAAAAGGTTATGGGATTAAGGGAATGTAGTGGCTGAGCCCTCACCTACTACTGCACTCGCTGCTACGAATGGTCCCAGGGTGTAGCAGTTCTCGTAAAGAGACTGGACATCTTTAAGATAAAATGATGCAAACACTGACTTGCTCCTCCAATAGGTTGCATCCATTATGCTCTGCAGAGAACGGTTTTTATTAAAGGCCATCGAAGTAGCTACGGCTCTTACTTCGTGGGTCCTTACCTTCAGCAAAGCAAGGTCTTCCTCCTTTAAGTGAGAATGGGCTTCTCTAATCAGAAGCCTTATATAATACGAAACCCCGTTCTTGGACATGGGCCTCGAAGGTTTCTTGATGGCACACCATAAGGCTTCTGACTGTCCTCGAATAGGTTTTGACCTATTAAGATAATATTTGAGAGCTCTGACAGGGCAAAGAACTCTCTCTAGCTCGTTACCTACCATGTTGGAGAGGCTAGGTATTTCAAACGATCTAGGCCAAGGACGCGAAGGAAGTTCATTCTTAGCTAAGAATCCGAGCTGTAAAGAACATGTTGCAGATTCGGTCGTGAAACCAATGTTCTTGCTGAAGGCATGAACCTCACTGACTCTTTTAGCTGTTGCAAGGCAGACGAGAAAAAGAGTCTTGAGGGTAAGGTCCTTGAAGGAAGCTGACTGGAGAGGTTCGAACCTAGGTGACATAAGGAACCTTAAGACTACGTCTAGGTTCCAGCCTGGAGTGGGTAGACGACGCTCTTTAGAAGTCTCAAAAGACTTAAGGATGTCTTGAAGGTCCTTGTTGGAAGAAAGGTCCAAACCTCTGTGGCGGAGAACTGAAGCCAACATACTCCTGTACCCTTTAATCGTAGGGGCTGAAAGGGATCTCTCATTCCTAAGATGTAATAGGAAGTCAGCTATTTGGGTCACAGAGGTATTGGTAGAGGATACTGCATTGGCTCTACACCAGCTCCGGAAGACTTCCCACTTAGATTGGTAGACTCTACGAGTGGAAACCCTTCTTGCTCTGGCAATCGCACTGGCTGCCTCCTTCGAAAAGCCTCTAGCTCTAGCGAATCTTTCGACAGTCTGAAGGCAGTCAGCCGAAGAGCGTGGAGGTTTGGGTGCAACCTGTCTACGTGAGGTTGACGTAGAAGGTCCACTCTTAGAGGGAGAGTCCTGGGGACGTCGACCAGCCATTGAAGTACCTCTGTGAACCATTCTCTTGCAGGCCAAAGGGGAGCAACCAGCGTCAGCCGTGTCCCTTCGTGCGAGATGAACTCCTGAAGGACTTTGTTTATTATCTTGAACGGTGGAAATGCGTAAAGGTCGAGATGGGACCAGTTCAGCAGAAAAGCATCCACATGAACTGCTGCTGGGTCTGGAACTGGGGAACAGTACAACGGAAGTCTCTTGGTCATGGAGGTGGCAAACAGATCTATGGTAGGCTGACCCCACAAGGTCCAAAGTCTGTTGCACACACTCTTGTGGAGGGTCCATTCCGTGGGAATGACCTGATCCCTTCTGCTTAGGCGATCTGCTGAGACGTTCATGTTGCCCTGAATGAACCTCGTGACTAAAGTGAGGTTTTGACTTCTTGACCAAATGAGGAGGTCCCTTGCGATCTTGTATAGGCTCCTCGAATGGGTCCCTCCTTGCTTGGAGATGTAAGCCAAGGCTGTGGTGTTGTCGGAGTTCACCTCCACCACCTTGCCTAGCAGGAGGGACTTGAAGTTCAACAGGGCTAAATGAACTGCTAGTAGCTCCTTGCAGTTGATGTGGAGCGTTCCCTGTTCCTCGTTCCACGTTCCCGAGCACTCCTGTCCGTTCAAGGTCGCGCCCCAGCCCGAGTCCGATGCATCTGAGAAGAGATGAAGATTGGGGGTCTGAATAGCCAACGATAGGCCCTCCCTGAGAAGGAGATTGGTCTTCCACCACAAGAGAGTGGTCTTCATCTCTTTGGTGACTGGGATAGAGACTGCTTCGAGAGTCAAACCCTTGTCCCAATGAGCTGCAAGATGGAATTGAAGAGGGCGGAGGTGGAGTCTCCCTAGCTCTACGAACAGGGCCAGCGATGAAAGGGTCCCTGTGAGACTCATCCACTGTCTCACCGAGCAACTGCTCCTCTTCAGCATGCTCATGATGCAATCTAGGGCTTGGCTTATCCTTGGGGCCGATGGAAAAGCCCGAAAATCCTGACTCCGAATCTCCATTCCCAGGTACACAATGGATTGGGAGGGAATGAGCTGAGACTTTTCTAGGTTGACTAACAGACCCAGTTCTTTGATTAAGTCCAAAGTCCAGTTGAGACTCTCCAGACAGCGACGACTCGTGGAGGCTCTCAACAGCCAGTCGTCTAAGTAAAGGGAGGCTCTGATGTCCGATAGGTGGAGGAATTTTGCTATATTCCTCATCAGATGCGTAAACACCATAGGAGCTGTGCTTAGGCCAAAACACAGGGCTTGGAATTGGTAGACAACCTTTCCAAAAACGAATCTCAGGAAAGGTTGGGAGTCTGGATGAATAGGAACGTGAAAGTAGGCATCTTTCAGGTCCAACGAGACCATCCAGTCCTCCTGCCTGACCGCTGCTAGGACCGACTTCGTCGTCTCCATCGTGAACGTCTGCTTGGTGACATACGCATTGAGCGCGCTGACGTCCAGCACCGGTCTCCAACCTCCTGTCTTCTTGGCCACCAGAAAGAGACGGTTGCAGAAGCCCGGGGATTGATGGTCCCGGACTATAACCACTGCCTTCTTCTGTAAAAGGAGCGACACCTCCTGGTGCAACGCTAGCCTCTTGTCCTTTTCTTTGTAGTTGGGAGAGAGGTTGATGGGAGATGTGGTCAGAGGGGGTTTGCGGCAGAATGGTATCCTGTAACCCTCCCTCAGCCAACTGACAGACTGGGCGTCTGCACCTCTCTTTTCCCAGGCTTGCCAGAAGATCTTGAGTCTGGCTCCTACTGCTGTCTGGAGATGAGGAGAGTCAGTTTTTTCCTTTAGAAGCCTTGGAACCTTTCCTAGACTTGCTCCTGGAAGAGTCTGGACGGGAGCTTCCTCGGCTGGGGGCTCTACCACGAAAGGGCGGAATGAACCTCGTAGCAGGAGTATCAGCCACTGGGGTGCGATAAGTCCTGGGGACTGAGGTAGCAACCTTAGTCTTACGAGCCGATGAGGCCACAAGATCATGGGTGTCCTTTTGTATCAGGGCAGCAGACAAGTCCTTAACAAGCTCTTCGGGAAAAAGGAACTTCGAGAGCGGAGCGAAAAGGAGTTGAGACCTTTGACAAGGTGTGATGCTGGAGGAAAGGAAGGTACAAAGCTGCTCCCTTTTCTTAAGAACCCCTGACACAAACATCGATGCAAGCTCGCCAGATCCATCCCTAATGGCCTTATCCATGCAGGACATTAAGAGCATGGCAGAATCCTTGTCCGCAGGGGAGGTCTTCTTGCTGAGGGCCCCCAGGCACCAGTCTAGGAAGTTGAACATCTCAAATGCTCTAAAAACACCCTTCAGGAAGTGATCAAGGTCTGAGAAGGTCCAGCAAACCTTAGAGCGCCTCATTGCTGTTCTACGAGGAGAGTCTACCAGACTTGAGAAGTCAGCCTGGGCAGAGGCAGATACTCCCAAGCCTGGTTCCTCTCCTGTGGCATACCAAACGCCCGCTTTAGAAGTGAGCTTAGTCGGAGGAAACATAAACGAAGTCTTTCCAAGTTGTTGCTTAGACTGCAACCACTCCCCTAAAATCCTTAACGCTCTCTTAGAGGACCTTGCTAAGACGAGCTTAGTATATGTAGACTTAGCTGGCTGCATGCCCAGCGAAAACTCAGATGGCGGAGAGCGGGGGATAGCAGAGACAAAGTGGTCTGGGTATACCTCTCTAAACAGAGCCAAGACCTTACGAAAGTCAATAGGAGGCGGAGAAGACTTGGATTCATCCACGTCTGATGAGGGATCCAGGTGTGCAGCCTCATCATCAGAAACCTCATCACCAGAGTGTAGCGAAGAGATAGGTAAGGTATGCTGAACAGCAGAATCAGCACGAGCTGGAACAACAATACTTGTGGTTTCCTCCTCAAGACTCTGTTGAGGGAACACCTGAGGCTCAGGCTGCAAAGGCTGATCAAAAGAAGTAGCAGAAGGTAGGCGCATGGGTGGAGGCGGCTGACTCCTGGCATGAGTGTCTGAACTCAAGAGTTGCGCTTGCTGTGAGGTTGGTGGATGCGCAGTAGCAGGTTCCTGAGGAACGAGTTGAGGTTCCTGAGGTGTGAGCTGTGAGCGATGAGGTAGTGGCTGCGCAGAACGCAGTAATTGTCTCGCGAGTTGAGGTTCCTGAGGCGCAAGGCTAAGGTGTTGAGGTGCTTGCCTTGAGGAGGGTTGAGCTCGCTGCAGCGAGAGCTGAGGAGTCTGACTCATGGATGGGAGAGGTTGTTGTACCTCAAGAGAGTGTTGCCTCACTGGTGGAACTGCAAGTGGAAGCGGAGGAAGTAAGGTATAAGCTTCCTGTTCCCATTGCTGAGGTTGCCTTAAGGAAGGCGGAGGGAGCTGCACACCACTGGAAACAGTCAACTCAGAGCGTGGTAAGGTATCCTGAGGAGCCTCAACATCGTACGCCTGGCAGGCAGTACTGCGGTTAGGCGGAGCGATCGCAGGAGGAGGTGTAACCTTCTCAGCCTGACACTCACGCATCAAGACCGCAAGTTGTGACTGCATGGACTGCAGTAGAGTCAACTTGGGGTCGGCAGACACTAAGGTCTGCTGAGGTAAAGCCTTAACAGCAGAGGTCTGTTGCGGCAGCACCTTACTCCTCTTAGGAGGAGTGCATTCAACTGATGACTGCGGCGAGTCAGAGCTGATCCAATGACTGCAGCCAGGTTGAGCTCTTGAGGTCTGGACTCTGCGTTTGAGTGGTCTTGAGACCTGAGTCCAACGTTTCTTCCCTGACAATTCTTCAGCAGACGAGTAAAAGACGGGCTCAATCGTCTGCAGGTGGGAGTGACGGTCTCTGGAAGACACGCCCGCAACCACCGAGGATACTTCTGTGCGCCGATCAAGGCCTGCCGAACCCTTTTGCCCTTCGACATTGCTTCTCCCCTGGGCTTGGGAGCTTGCAAGAGGTCCCGGACTGGGAGGACGACTGGCACGCACAGAAGTACCCTCATGCACCACACTGACACTGACACTAGCACTTGGCACTGCACTGACACTAGCACTCGTCACAGCACTGGCACTAATACCACCCACTGCACTCTTGACCTTAAGTTCCTTGACTTCGGCCATAAGAGACTTATGATCACTAACCACTGACTCTACTTTGTCACCTAAAGCCTGAATGGCACGCAAAACAACAGACATATCAGGTTGAGGGCAAATAGTAGGTTCGGGGGTAGCCACTACAGGGGGAGGAAAAGGTAGGGGATCATGAGGTGAGGAAAAAAGTGAAGAGCGAGAAGAACTCCTCCTAACTCTCTCTCTCTCTAACTTGGTTGAATACTTAAGAAATCGGACAAAATCAAGTTCCGAAAGTCCGGCGCATTCCTCACATCGATCTTCTAACTGACAGGGCCTTTCCCTACAGTCAGAACAAGCGGTGTGAGGATCTACCGAGGCCTTCGGAATACGCCTATTACAAGACCTACATCGTCTATGGGGTGGGGCTTGTGAAATGTCAGACATCTTGAATCAAAAGAGTTAGCCAAGAGGGGATTCCAAATCAAGCAAAAGATCGTTAACCGTTAATCAGGACTAAATAATAGCTATCTAAGCTAATATAGAAGTTTTCCAGTAAAGCGACAGCCGAAATCTGAGAGAAATACTTCACCAAAAGCCGTGAAAATACTCCAAGATCATAAGCGTATCCCAGAACGTCTTGCCGGAAGCACGACAGAGGAAAAATTGAGGAGGTGTCAACAAGAAGTACTATAGTACCTGGCCACAGGTGGCGCTGGTGAGTACACCCCCTTCTAGTATTGTGATAGCTGGCGTATCCCTCCATAGAATTCTGTCGGGCAACGGAGTTGACAGCTACATGATTATTGGGTAAGTTTAATATTGAAAAATTAAAATTAAAAAGTTTTAAATGCTTTAAAGGCTAAATACGATATAACGGGCTCAACGTTGATTAACTTCGGTTCCAAGTTAGGACCGCCTACTATCAGGAAAGGTCGCATATAAACAAAACATAAAAATTTATTTTTAAATGTTTATAATAAATGGAAAGTTAATCGAAGAGGCCTAATAAAGGCGGAGAGATATAAAATATACAGATCTATAACGTGTTAAGCAAAATTACTAAAAACCTAAACACACTTCCGTCTAAGGGAAGGGTCGGCCATTTAAAAGTGAAAGAGAGTCTATACTCTCTTTGTCACCATAATTAAATCTATCCAAAACGAGTTCAAGTTTTGAGATGAAGATAAAACCCCTGCATAGCGAAAGCTCAAAACTGGAATAGTGTAATTCACCAAATAGTTGTGAAAACAAATCCAGTTAGTAACAGCGTATTTAGTAGGTCTTGCCAGTGGCACGACAGAGAGAAAATTGGTTCTGTGTTGACATGGAGTACTTGAGTACCTGCTCGACAGATGGCGCTGTTGATGTACACCCCCACCTGTATAGCGATCGCTGGCGTATTTTGTCCTTAGGTTTTTCTGTCGGGCAGCAGAGCTGACAGCTATATGATCACCGGCTAAGTTTAATATTGAAAACTATTGTATTTTATCCTACTTTAAAAAACTAATTTCATGAGTTTCATCTTCTATCTAAATACTGCTCAGAAACACCTGATATTTCAATAGTATAAAGTTTTCAACAACATTTTCATATCAAAGACCTCTAGTCACTACTCTATAGTAAACGAACCACCAAGAGTGTCTCCTTTTACAATGCTAAAGTATCTGGTCTTCACCAATTGTTTTTCTAAGTCTAGTAGCCACTTTCGTAGAGTTACTGAGTTCAGGTATGGGATTCTCATATATCTTAACCCCATTCATATTTATGTCAAAGGTAATTTTGCTCTCTTAGCATGCCATACATGCTAACCAATTGAGTAGTTATCTACTCAAAATGCAATAAACACTTATCATAATCTGGAAGAGGAGATATATGTCTTGACGAAACACTTTTAAAGAGAAACGATTGTTCCATTACTTTACTGGGGGCACGTATCTTTTTGAAAGGAAAGAAAATGCGATGATTTTCTATACAATACTGGGAGTGAACGTCGACAAACCAGGCTTCTGAAGAAGAAGCACTTTGAACATCATGGGCGGTTCATGCAAATAATGCACTACTCCTTACAATTCCTAGCCCCGCTTTTGAGTTTCAAAATCAAGTCTTGAAAACTGAACTGATATCACAGGATAAATTCTCCCACTATGGACAGTAGACAGAAGAGACATTCTTGAAAATACTCTTGCTCAAAAGAAAAGTGTACAATAACTAGTATTCAAATCAAAGAGAACATCTTAGAACATAGCAGCTGCAAAATGTCTATTTTTAACTAAACTGTATCGTACCTATGTAAGTCTTCTGTTCTTCATTTATAAGGAAGATGCAAATTCAACCCAAACATGATCTCAGAATCACTGGTAAAATATAACTCAACTATTTTTAATTCCTGTAATGTCAAATTATGTGATTTGGAGAAATTTTTTGGCATACTTCAATTTATCCTTTTCACTCTTTTATTTCTAATTCTTATAAGTTTGATAGTACAATAAAGTAGATATATTTAACTTCAAATTCCCATTATAGCCAGATGAACAGAATTGAATATAAATCTACAATGAAAGGAGAGTCGTTGCCTGACTAATGTTTAATTTTCTGCAGAGTAATCTTGCAACGCCTAAATCTCAAATGGCTTACATTCCTATCAACATAACTCCTTACAGCAGCATTTCTTTCCTTGAAGTTGACTCAAGCAAAAATACTACAGTATCAGAAGTTCATGAAACCACACCAAGGAAACCAGTACAGATACCTCGATGCAAAGCCCTTACCTTGAAATACAAAGTGTGGCAGAGATCCTTGATGAAGTGCGACATCTCGATGAGTTTCTCCCGACACAGTGGGAAGGATGCGGCAGCTGTATAACACTTTGCAATGTTGGTGCAAACTTGTACAGCGACATCACCCTGCTTGCTGCTGGCATTCAGGACGCTGACGCATCGGTTGTACGCACCTTGTAGCACCTGTTGGCGTGATTCACGGGAGATGAGATTGGTTTGCGTATTGAAAACGCTTCTTGGATACAACATTTATCAAACACATTGGGATGATATACAATTATGCAGAAGCTACTGAAAATGGCATTTACTATTACAGTAAATAATTTGCTAAAGTATAGCTCTAGGTCAACTTAAGGGCAAACACATTTAACTTTATGCATTATAGAGCAGGATTCAATAAAAAAAATTAACCATAATTGAATAAAGATTTTGGAGAGGGAAAGTTTTCAAATGATTAATAAAGATTTTGGTAAGGGAAAGTTTTTAAAATGATGAATAAAGATTTTGGATAGGGGAAGTTTGCAAATGATGAATAAAGATTTTGGAGAGGGAAAGTTTTTAAAATGATGAATAAAGATTTTGGAGAGGGTAAGTTTCCAAATGGTAGAGACCATTCATTAATCAAAAAGTTGTCTATGGATAAACCAATCAATTGCTCGGTACGAACCTCGAGTCCTTTTTCTCTTCTCAATTCCTCAGCATTCAACGCGGAGCAGTTTATTGTATGATAAGTTAATTCTGCCGCCGCAGCAAGGAGAGACGTTTCTTTGCTGAAGAGCTGTTCATCGTCTGCTTCTAACTGGATCGTTTTGATCAGCATGGGATATCCAGCATATTTGTAGGGTGCTAGAACTGTAAATATAATAAATATAAAGTTAAATGATTAAAAAACTAATAAAATATTGCTTTGATTTATAATAAAGACTTAAATACAAAGAAATACTTGCTTGAAACATAATTTAAATTCTGTTCGCTGATATAAAGCTTTATTTCATAAATTAACTTCTTCGATATCGCGAGACAATCACAATACTAATGCAAGAAAAAAACATCGAGTCAATGCTAGAATAAAAGGCAATTAGGTCTGCCCCAATCGTTCTACCTCATACTTTACTCACTCTTCAAAACCCATTTCATCTTCCAATCCCTCCAATTGTCTCCCTTGGCATTAAGCCTCATTTCACTTTTTCATATAAGCTTAACCCTTTTACCCCCAGGCTCTTTGGAAATTTCCAACCCTTGACCCCCAAGGGGTTATTTTTTTCCTAGCACATTTTGCATTATATTGTTTTTAAATTGCTCTAACAGCCTGAATTTTTGTCATAGAGAGGTCAGGTTGGTCTCATTCTCTTGGAAAATGCCTGATTTTTTCAAAAAATTATCAAAAATATGAAAAAAAAAAATTTTATAGCCTTTTTTTGCAAGGACGTACCGGTACGTCCATGGGGGTAAAGGGGTGGGTTTTGTGAAACATACCAGTACAGTGAACCCTCGTTTATCGCGGTAGATAGGTTCCAGTCGCGGCCGCGATAGGTGAAAATCCGCGAAGTAGTGACACCATATTTACCTATTTATTCAACATGTATATTCAGACTTTTAAAACCTTCCCTTGTACGTAGTTCTGTTAACAAACTACCCTTTAATGTACAGAACACTTAATGCATGTACTACAGTACCCTAAACTAAAACAGGCACAAATATTAAAGGTGATTTTATATCATGCATTTCCTAAACACGCTAAAAAGCACGATAAAAAATGGCAACCAATGTTTTGTTTACATTTATCTCTGATCATAATGAAGAAACAAACTGGAGGTAGAGCTTTGCTTATTACCCAGACATATTTCCTATACTTTTCCCTTAGAACTACATCACATCTTCCTACTTTAGATATATATATATATATATATATATATATATATATATATATATATATATATATATATATATATATATACATATATATATATATGTATATATATATATATATATATATATATATGTGTGTGTGTGTGTATATATATATATATATTTATATGTATACACATATACATACCTACATATATACATAAATACATGCATACATATATATATATATATGGGTTATGGAAAAAATCCGCGAAGTGGTGAATCCGCGATGGTCGAACCGCGAAGTAGCGAGGGTTCACTGTACGTCCTTTGGGGGTAAAAGGGTTAATGTAGATACAGGAAGAAAGTTATCGATTCTGTCGTCATAATCAGTATAAATAGGCATTTGTTCATTATAAACAGACATAATTACCATCCTTGTATCGTGAAAAGAGAATGCTTTGTGTTCTGATGACTAGAAGAATGTTTCTCGGATCAGGTCCGTCCACAGAATGCGCTGATCTGCTACACAGGAACTCGTAGGCTTTGTTGACTTTCTCAAATTTGTCCTGAAATTAAAGAAATTGGTTTTGCAGCATTAGATAAAATATTATGAAAACAGAAACATCTTAAAGGTAGGGAGTTCTTTAACTCACGGCAATATACTTAACCCTTTGGGTGTAAACCCTTCACCAAGTAATATGGTACTTGAGCCCAAGGCCCTTTTTCTTAACATTTTACCTGACTCATCTTAGCACAAAATCATACAAGATAGAATTTTACAATATTTATCATCATGTAGCTGACTAAATTTCTTTTCCGTTGATATATTTTTACATATTTTGTAAAATTTTCATATACTGTACTTAATTAATAAGCGAAAAAAACTGGTAATTACTGGGCGGAAAGTATGGTACGTAATAATTGGGTGCTAAAGGAAGTAGTTTTAACCCAACATAAATTACGTCTTCTGGAGCTCAAAGGCTTTAAGAAATGTACAGATGTCAGCACATAACTAGAAACATCGGTGTTAAGCTTAAATAATAGAAATAAAACTGAAAAAGAATTTAAAACAAATACTGTGCTTACTCTTCCATCAGGGTTTTTGTCAGGGTGATACTTCTGAGCTAATCTAAAGTAGGCTTTCCTGATCTTCGCGTCGTCGTGTCTGGCCTCCTGCTCCAGTCCGAGTTCGGTGAAGGCGTCTTCTACGCTCATTGACGAGGGCTGCTTTTCTACCTCGTTACGCCAGGCCGTTAGAACTCTCTTCAATAGAGCAACCTGGAATGATGTGAATGACAATTAAAATGAATGAAGCAATATAGTTTACTGTAGAACTTCTGAAATTGAGAAGCAATCTACTGTCCTTTCCAACATGAAAACAAAGATGTAGATTTGATATGCTTTCAAAATCTCTGAATGACTACACTATCGAATATGATACATGCTTAGCTCATTCATCAATTACTTGTGACTTGGAAATACTTGAAAATGTTCCTGCATAATACATCTTGGAAGAAGTTGTCCAAGAAAGTGAACTCCACAGATATTATTTCCAGAAGACAAGTTATATCAACATCATTCTAGTTTTTCTTAGATTCAATATTTCTTTATGAAATAAAATTCTATAGATTAACTGCATTTTAGTTTTTATGTACAAAACTTAAAAAGGCAAATTAATCAAATCATGAGTGCATATCCTGCAAAATAATAAATCACAAAATGCAATCTAGTGAAACAAGAATTCCCCTGCAAAATATTACAGCGTACTCACGGGGTCCTTAACCGGCCAGTCAGGAAACCGGTCGATGTCACACAAGTGCTTGAGGTAGTAGATATCGCAGAAGAGTTCCTGTTCGAGCTGTGGGTAAGTGATGTGGGGAATGGCACAGTACTGGTACAGGGCTCTTGTGTTACTCATAAGCCGAGGCGTGAAGTCTGCCAGGTGAGAGGCTAGTTTTTCTATCATGTGACGTCTCATTTCTCTGCTCCAGATCACCTGCCGAAATCAAGATGTCTTAAGCTTTCCAGGGTATTAGTTGCACTTCCTGTGTGTTGGTCAGTATTTTCTAAAGCATATTAATCACACATACATACATATACCAAGGCACTTCCCCCAATTTTGGGGGGTACCCGACATCAAACAAATAAAACCAAAAAGGGGACCTCTCCTCTCTACGTTCCTCCCAGCCTGACAAGGGACTCAACCGAGTTCGGCTGGTACTGCTAGGGGTGCCACAGCCCACCCTCCCGCGTTATCCCCCACAGATGAAACTTCATAACGCTAAATCCTCTATTAATGCTTATTATTATTATTATTATTATTATTATTATTATTATTATTATTATTATTATTATTATTATTATTATTATTATTATTATTATTATTACTTGCTAAGCTTCAACCCTAGTTGGAAAAGCAGGATGCTATAAGCCTAAGGGCTCCAACATGGAAAATACCCCAGTGAGGAAAGGAGATAAATAAACTACAAGAGAAAAATTAACAGTTAAAATAAAATATTTTAAGAACAGTAACAACACCAAAACAAATCTTCCTTATATAAAGTATAAAAATTAAAAAAAGGAAGAAAAATAAGATAGAATAGAGTGCCTGAGAGTACCTTCAAGCAAGAGAACTCTACGCCAAGACAGTGGAAGACCATGGAATTAGTTGAAAGTCCATCTCTTACCAATGATTTATTTTGACTAATCCACTTTATTTTAAACTTAATGATTTTGAGAGAACCTGATAAAAACACAATCAAACAAAGAAACATTACTGTATCAACAAATAATCATGCGACACAAACCTCAGGAGTGTCGAATTCTCCAAGGAAAATCTCGGCAAATTTGTCCGCTCCGTAATTTTCTAAATAACAAACCATAGCTTCCGGTAGTATCTGACCCAGAATACTCTGTTGCATGATGTCCCCTCCGGAATTCTGGAAGTAAAAAGGCAAAAAAGGATATACTGTATGAAATAGAAATGCGAGCCTCCTAAGTTTGAATCCAAGAATGAATTCCTCTTTGCCCCTGCCTTTACTTTTATCTCTCAACTTGCAACGCCTTATTGCGAATCTAAAATCATGAAAGTAAGCCCAGTTAATGTCAAGGCACTGTCAGATTATAACTCCTGGTCCTTATTTCATAACATTGTCATCAGTTATGTCACCATCTCTCTGCAAATCTTGACTCATGTACAATGTTTGTTAGAATAAGTCCTTACAAAAGGTAGCTTTATTCACCTCCAAGTTTTTTTATGTCACTAAGGTCTCTAAACGATATGTTCGAGTATATAGATAAACAAGTATAATATATAGTCATCAGACTTCAGGTGAGCAATAATATCTAATGGATCCTCTTATCCTGATTTGAGTATCATACCTATCATTAATAAATCTTGTTATATCATATGAAAATATACAAACGAGTCTAGAATTCATATTTAAATTCTCAAGTTGTATACTGTACCTAATATATAATGCTGGATTCCAAGAAACAAATGAAATAAGAAATAAGAAATAACCAACATAAACCATTAAGACCAATAACATATTTGTGGTTATTATTTAAATTATTAGGACATAGGACACACTGAGATTATTATCCTACCTCCTCTGCTCTGAACGCCTGATGCATGTGGGACATGTGAAGGAAACGGCCGATGGGAAGAACGTTCGAACCGGTGTACATGAGTATGAAGAAAAAGACGCCCGTCGTGTATAAGGTGGAGAGATGAGGGTTGTCTTGCATGATTTCCACCAACAACGTTGCCACCTGTTTGGAATTATTGTAAAGGTATTAAATTATCATATCACTGGAACTTAACAGAATTACCACACCAGATACTGTATACCCTTTACTTTTTAGTTCAAACATAAATTCTAGAAATATTTGGAGTGTCTAATGATAAATCTTTTTAATCTATACAGTATTTTCATGTCTAATGATAAATCCTTTTGATCTGAACAGTATTTTCTTGTCTAATGATAAATCTTTTTAATCTATACAGTATTTTCATGTCTAATGATAAATCCTTTTGATCTGAACAGTATTTTCTTGTCTAATGATAATTCTTTTTAATCTATACAGTATTTTCATGTCTAATGATAAATCCTTTTGATCTGAACAGTATTTTCTTGTCTAATGATATATCTTTTTAATCCATACAGTACTTTCATGTCTAATGATAAATCTTTTTAATATATACAGCATTTTCATGACTGCGCGTAGGATCTTTACTCTACTGCTAGTTGTAATACACGAGTCACAAAATAAATCTAATAACTTCATTCAGGGTATGATCACGTAGATACTATCTCAGACGCTGGAAAAAGCAGGACCAAGCTATTATACCCTTCGTCCAGCTTCCGTTGCTTTTTTGGGTATACCTTACATTTTTCCTTTTGGTCAATTTTGATTTCCCAAGAGCTAAATAGAGCAAGTGTTATTTAATATCCAATATCTTTATCTTGCTGCTGCTCTCCTTCGGTTGATATGAAATGTTGACATGTTAACTTACAGTTTCTTTTATTGATTTACAAGTTGTAATGTTGGAAATACTGGGCTTGTGGCAATGGTTTTCCCACAAGGATTGCAGCTTGGCTATTAATGATAATACAGCAATAGTAATCTGTCATAATCTATTTGATGATGATTCATTACATTTGGGTCATATGAACCGTCGCTTTTTCAAAGAGGACATTTTGTTCGAAAAGCTCGAGTTTCCTTGTGCAAGAAATCTTTAGAATTTGGACAGCGAGATGGTTGAAAAGTAGCAGGAACGTACGTAAAGTACTAGTCTAAACAGAGGGTGGAAGTAGTGGCTTATGGGAAAACGTAAAAACCCTTTATTAATTCCTACAGTGCATAGCATGAGGTGCGCCAACATCACTATCCCCCTACTAATCATATCATACATACACTGTATTATCATTTTCACCATCAGAGTACATATCATGTTCCTGTTATTAAATTAGCTATTCTTGTTTTCACATGATTCTATCTTATGTGGGTTTATCACTATATAGTACTGTACTATAAATGATTTGAATTGTTAACAGTACTGTACAGTACCTCAAGAATCATTGTAATGAATAATTAATTTTCATAAAAAGGGATGACGTTTCTCCAAAATGATCTAGACCAGGAAGCCAAGAATCAGTACAAAGCAAAATCACTAAAATAAAAGACCCATGGTTCACATACCCAGCTGCCACATATGAACTTCAGTACGAACCTTTTCCACTAGAACTGGATCGAAAGTGAGCAGCAATTGGACGATATGCGGCAGAGACAAACTATCGGACAGCAGCCTCTTGATTTTCGGCAAGGGTCGTATGACGGCTCCGTCGTCCGTTCTGGAAGGGTAGTATCTACACATGGTGATGAGCATGTTGAGGATGAGTGTGCCGAGGTCACTTTCCGTCATCACTGCGTTCCCCTGATGAAGGAAATGAAGATGATAATATGTAAAGGTTTTTTCAAAGGTATACGGTCATACACTATACCAGCAAAGTGAGATTTTTCGGAATACTTAGCCCCAGTCCTCTAGCGTAGAGCAAGATCGCTATTGGCGTCTTCACGACACGTCTCCTGAAGCCGAATAACATTGAATTCCATTTCTCGTAAGAGAACACTTCATAAGTAAAACACAACTACTCTAAACACTTTCACATTATAATACCTGTAATGTATCTTTGCAGCAGAAACAAGCACACAGACAGGTGAAAAAGTCGAGATGTTTTGATTCAAAGACAGACGATGCTGAATAGAACTGGATTGGTTTTATGAATTAGGAACAAAAGACTCAGCACTGGGGCTTGGGAGACCATTCAGCCTCTATGTGCAATAAGGGGAAAGCCTTGCAATTGCAGTATATAGGATAAGTTAAAGAAGGAAGAGGTGAGAACAGAGGTGTACTTGCAGGCTGAAAAATGAGACGCTAGCGACTGAAAGGACGATGCAAAGGCCTTTAAATAATGCCTACAACAATTAACTTCAGGTGCACTGGCGGCACTACTCGCAACGGAGAGAGGAAGGTGGGAAGGTCAGACTGTATATGAAAAAGTAATTCACAGAAAGACGTATAGTTTCAGAAGCGGGGAAAAGATACGGTGAGATCTGACTGAAAACAAACACTGAGGCCTTAAAAGAAAAAGAAAAAGAGAGAGAGAGAGAGAGAGAGAGAGAGAGAGAGAGAGAGAGAGAGAGAGAGAGAGAGAAGCTACCTGATCCAGTAATTACCATTGTTGAAGATATCTTACATCTTACTTACCGTGGCTGCAAGTGACCATTTCAGCTGAGGAATGTTGCTGAGCGGATGCCACCCGTCCATCCCTTGAGCCCAACACAGTGTCTTCAGGGTGAGCGAGCCACTGGCCCAGAATTCCTTCAGATCCTTAAAACTAAAGGGACCGGCCCTCTCTTTGTTGGCACCCTGTTGAAAATGAAAGTTGAAATGAAGTTATTATGAAGTTTAGAGGTTGAAATGAAGATAATAAGTTGAAATGAATTTTATAAGTTGAAATGAAGTTTATAAATTGAAACGAAATTTATAAGTTAAAATGAAGTTACTTGAAATGAAGTTTATAAATTGAAATGAATTTTATAAGTTGAAATGAAGTTTACAAATTGAAATGAAAGTAGAAATGAAATTTATAAATCATCTCGACGAATACGAAACTTATTGTTGAGAGAGAAATATAGTTTTTTTGTGTAAATAAATCTAATTTTACTAACCTTACAACCAGTCAAAATTGCAAATTTTTAAAGTATTTTGTATTTTTCCTAACTATACAAACCTTTGTCCATTTATAAAAGCCTTATCCTTAGGAGGTAGGATGCTCCTATAACCAAACTGGCTGGTTTAAAATCCAAAAATGTTTAACACTCAGACCTTACGAGGAGCAAGGGTGTTAACTCCAATCCACTTCCTATTATTTGAGTAACAGGGAATAGACTCAATACTAAATAGTATTCTACAAGTTTTATTCCAACTGTGACCAAATCATGGAATTATCTTCCTAATGAGGGAGTTGAATTGATGGAATTTAAGAAGTTCAAACTTGCAGCAAATAATTTTACAGGCTGACACGAGTGTCTCTCATAGTTTATATATGACATAGATTTTAAAGTTGTTACTGATCTAAGATATTTCTACTCTTCATTCTGCTGCTTCCTCCGGTGCCTTAGATGACCGCGGAGGTAGCAGCAGTAGGGGACTCAGCAGTATGAAGCTTCATCTGTGGTGGAAATGTGGGAGGTTGGGCTGTGGCACCCTAGCAGTACCAGCTGAACTCGGCTGAGTCCCTGGTTAGGCTGGAGGAACGTAGAGAGTAGAGGTCCCCTTTTTGTTTTGTTTCTTGTTGTTGTCGGCTACCCCCCAAAATTGGGGGAAGTGCCTTTGGTATATGTATGTATGTATTCATTATTTTATTCACTGTCCTGACTTATTAGATTCAATACCCTCAGGATGGTCAACTCTGATTCTGTCTCCTCTGCTTCCGCTAGAGTGGGGCCTGAGTCTGGCGTAGCTGGATCGATTTCTTTTATCTTTACCTTTACCTTTCGCCGACAAAAGTTTGTATCCACGTAAGAACAAATAGACTTTCCTTCATACTAAAACAGAAGTAAAATAGATATATATCACTGGGTATTATTCTTCTATTTATACAAATTTCCCTTCATACAAAAACACAATCACAAAACGAGGAAAATTCCTTCCATACAAAAACAACATGATGATGACATTTCTCTTGACCTAATCATCCTTTATAAAAACATAAACAAGGAAAACTCTTACTTCTTCCTACAAAATGTAGCAATTCTCACCTGGTAATACCACTCTTTTTCAGAGTCCCTGGGCATGTCGGGGGCAGCTTCTATCACATTGGTCTGCGTCGGCATTATTGCTCTGCTGACGTGCAGGTGGGCGAGGGTCAGAAGGTCGGCTAAGATACGGACCCCACCCGCTTCGACAACTTCTCGGACGTTTGCTTTCTCTAATATCAGCTGTGGAGGAGTAGTGGTTTTAGTTTAAATCATTCTTAAAAGATGTTTATTAATTCTATTATTCAAGATTCATCCTGGTATGGATCAAGCTTATCTATAACCATTTTCCTAAAATTTCCTCAGTTTTTCTGATTGAATTGGATTGAGTTATTTCATTTAGGTCAGAGGTAAGGAACTGCGACAGATGAGGTCGTTGAGAACCATAATAAATATCTAAATGATGTTCAATAAATAAAATCTGTTTAAAAACATTGCTTAATAAAGCGTATTTACAGAATATAACATTCACAATTTTCTAAAATAAAGAAATTGGAAAAAAAAATCTTTCATCAAAAATACAAAATCCCTCTCCTAAAATATCAGTGACAGATTTACCCTCAGTTTATGTCAGATGCTTTGAATACTGCAGCATTATCTTCTGTCCTTTTTACTGAAAACTACAGTACTACTGTAAATGTTGCCAATAATTAGCCAGTCCTATCAATCTTTGCAATAGAATCCCTCATAGATGAATCATTTATACTGTAGAAAAAATAAGGCTGACCTGGATATAACATGAAAGGCAAGTCTCTTTTTTTTTCATATTAACACCAAGAACAGGACAGTAAGCAATTCCTAAAAAACATTATTTAATATTTACCAAGAAGTCATGTGCCACTGTTCATTCCTTGACGGAAAGTTTCAACTAAAAATGAACAAATTAAATAAAATTTTTGGCAAGACAAATGTCAAACCCCTTTATTCAGGCTTGAAGGAGATGGTGGTAGGTGAGCGACCAAGTAGATGAAGTCCCCTTCCTGCCTTAACTTCAATTCTCACTCAATTTTTAGTTGCTGTTTTTAAAAGTTGCGGTTACTTTGCGCGGTGACGTTTCTACTATCTATTTTCCTTTGCGATTTCAGTACTTTCTGGGCAGTACGAGCAGTGGGATGAAATCCATACCTATTGACGTTTCACCTGATGTAACCAGTCTCAACCACACACAAAAAATAGATCAAGTAAAGATTTGTACCGTTTACAGACAAAACAGTAAATGAACAATACGCGATATGAAACGTTAAATACTCTGAACGAACAAGATAAAACAACAGTGGAAGTCCTGTAGAGAGTGGGGTTCCCCTGCTGTATGGAACCAGAAAAGCAGCCATCAAAGTAAAGTAAGTAAAGTAATATTATAAAGAACTTACCTTGTTCAAGAAGAGTAGCAATCTGTCCCTCTCCAGCTTGTCGCAAGTGCGTGACAACATGGTAACTATGTATTTCGTGTCGTTGAACTGACCAACCTCCTTGTGGTGCAACCCATACACGAGCGCCATGGCCTGGAGACACAGGCACTTCATGGCCACTTTTGGAGTAAGGAGGAATCTATGGTAGAGGTCATTGAAGAACTCGTACCTGAAATATTAATCGTTCAATAAATAACTGAGATACTTTTAGTTTTATTTTGTGAATATGATGATACTCAAAGATACCGATTAACAATTTCAAACTTGAATACGAACGAAAATGTTCCACGGTACAAAGGAAATGCTTGTTCTACACTTACGACTTTCTGATCGGCGAGTCTTCCTGCGACGCTGTGCTCTCCTGCTCTAACAATATCCTAAGGTAGTAATCCCCAATCTTAATCTCATCTTTTAAAGAGGGATAGGACACCTTGAAAATAGACATACAAATATTTACTGTTGATATTTCCATAAAATCATCAGCGTGTATGTGTTTGTACTTAACAAATACAAAAGACTGGAGTGATATTTCCATAAAATTATTAGCATGTATGTGTTTGTACTTAACAAATACAAAAGATTAGAGGGAAATATACAGTTATCCCTTTTACCCCGAAAAGGACGTACTAATACGTTTCACAAAACTCATCCCTTTACCCCCATGGATGAACTGTACTGGTACGTTTCACAAAACTCATCCCTTTACCCCCAATGGACGTACTGATACGTTTCACAAAACTCATCCCTTTACCCCCATGGAGGAACTGTACTGGTACGTTTCACAAAACTCATCCCTTTACCCCCATGGATGTACCAGTACGTCCTTGCAAAAAAACTGCTATTTACATTTTTTTTTTTTGCATATTTTTGATAATTTTTTGAGAAACTTCAGGCATTTTACAAGAGAATGAGACCAACCTGACCTCTCTATGACAAAAATTAAGGCTGTTAGAGCAATTTTTAAAAAAAATATACTGCAAAATGTGCTTGAAAAAAAACCCCTTGGGGTTAAGGGTTGGAAAGTTCCAAATAGCCTAGGGGTAAAAGGGTTATGTGTATTGTATTACAACAAACAATTTTTTTAAGACTTTACATGTGCATATTCTTTAATGCCTTCATGAACAATGGTAACGATTCCAGATTCAATATTCCAAATTAACAAACTCCAAAGCAATGATGGAATACTGTACCTCAAACTCGTGATGATTCCAAGCTATGACAACCGACGACCTGATGTCCCTATCTTCGTTGAAGGCTCTCATATCCGATTCCAAGGCCACTCGCAACTCCTCTCTCGTCTGTTGGAGTAAAAATGTTTTCCTTAATCTTTCGATAAAGGTTTAGAGAGTAAAGAATAACTTTCATTATCATCTTGAACATATTTTTCTCTTTTTAATGGAAGTTAGGTATAATCCAGCACTATCAATTCATCTAAATCTTCCATCTCTCTCATGTTAGCAGCTTCTATCCATCGCTTAAACCATTATCGTACTTTATAAGTGTAATCCAGGAAAGTCTCTATCTCTTGTACCTTACTGTCTGTCTTTACCCTCTGAGGATGCAATTACATTCTACTGCAATTTTCAGTTTCTATAATTATTCTTTGTTATTCCACTGAAACGTTAACACGAGTAGGTCGACACATGGTGCATCGCTCCCTCACCAAAACTCATGAGCCTGATAGTCATTTTCTCAAGGGGATCTCCAGAGGGTTAACTCATACAATATCCAAGTCTTTATCAACTAATCTCCACCCTGGAAACCTTTTGTCTTTTTGGGAATGGGAAGATTTATATAATTTGGTCTATATAGTCAAAGTGCTGGGGACCTGAGACATACAATAACAAGGTGCATCCAGGGAGACGCCCACTGCTGCACAACAAGGTAAAAATAGGAAGAGGTTGGACCACAAAATGGAAGAAAGGAATGGAGATAAAGGTGGCTAAAACGTGAGTACTTATCCCTTCTTTCTAACACTTCCATACAAATTGTTACTCAACAGTTCTCTGCAAATCTTAATCCATACATTATCCTTCAAGGTAGCCACATGAATTTCATTCAACAATTTACAAATCTTTCAAATGAATGATTGGAAAGAAAAGATATAAGCAAACTACAATAATTTCCTTTTCAACCCATATTAAATAAATTATATAAACACTGCTTTACAGACACTTAACCCCGGGTGTATTCTACATTAGGATTTCTACTCCCTTCAACCCTAATGGACATATTTCCACTTTTTATTTCTTTTATAATTTATTTATGCACATGAAAATTTTACAAAATATGTAAAATTATATATCAATGGAAAGGAAATTTATCCGGCTATACGATAAAATTAGTTTTCAAATTCCTAGAACTAGAAGGTTTAATAATAACTTGAGTCAAATAAGATATCCCTAAAATGATCCATGGGCTTGAGTGATGAATTTCTTTGTGTGGAGGTGTTGGGAATATTGTAGATGGGATAATGGAAATTAGATTGTGTTACAAATAAGGAAGCAACTGAGAGATGAGGTATTTGGAGGCTGGAAGTACAGTATATAATACAATAGATGAGAAGAACAATCTGTGAACACTGAAAAGGTTACCAACAAGGATTCGATCCAGAGAAGTTATTACTATTATTACTACCACTAGCCAAGCTACAATCCTAGCTGGAAAAGCAGGATGCTATACACCCAAGGGCTCCAACAAAGAAAATAGCCCAATGAAAAAAGTTAATGAAACGGATAGAACAGTGTGCCCAAGTGTACTCTCAAGCAAGAGAACTCTACCCCATGTCAGTGAAAGGCCATGGTACAGAGGCTATGGCACTACTCAAGACTAGAGAACAATGGTCTGATTTTGGAGTGTCTTTCTCATAGAAGAGCTGCTTATCATAGCTAAAGTCTCTCTTCTACCCTTACCAAGAGGAAAGTAGCCAGTGAACAATTACATAGCAGTAGTTAACCCCTTGTGCAAAGAAGAATTGTTTGGTATTCCCAGTTTTGTTACGTGTGAGGACAAAGGAGAATATGGAAAGAATAGGCCAGACTATTCGGTGTACGTGTAGGCAACGCCAAAATAAGCCGTAACTAGAGAGGGGGATCCAATGTAGTACTGTCTGGCCAGTCAAAGGACAACATAACTCTCTAATGGTAGTATATCAACGGGTGGCTGGTGCCCTAGCCAACCTACTACCTGAAGTCTCTCTTCTACCATACTAAGGGGAAAGTAACCACTGAATTATTACCTTGTAGTTCCAAATGAGATTTGGAAGAGCATGATCTCTGTTGAAGTGGTAGTAGAACAAAGGCCAATTTGCCGTGATCTTCAACTTCTCGCGTCTCTTCCGTAACACCAGCGGCCTTTCTCGGAACTTTTCCTCCGCGCTCTTCTCCCTCTTCATCCGAGATCGCCAGTGCTGCAAGGCAAACTGGAAAAAAATGATTGATTGGATTAAAAATATAGTAAACATTACGAGATTCGTTATTATCAAACCCACTCACAAAGAAAATAGGTTGAAGGTCCAAGTTGAAATGTTTTCTTAGTATATGATATCCAACTAAAGTATTTTGAAAATTGGTTAATATTCAATCAGTATTTAGGAGATAATATAGTACTTTTAACTTATTTATAAAATCAATTACAAAAAAATTACCTTGAATGTTCAAAATAAGAGATGAAAACCATCAAGTTTTCTTGTACAGTAGTTTCAGAATGAAAAGAAAAGATTATAAAATATATTCAACAAATGTTCAGTCTGAAAAGTGAATGAAAATATGTTTCAGTCTTGAAATAACAGACCGTAACACCTCTTCTTAAGGCAAACTTAACGGACTTATATGCAGTATTTGCCGGGTTATACATAAAGAATTTTTTTTAGTTGTGGGATATCTTGAATGTTCATGAATACACTTGACTATAAAGTCTTTATTATTTATCAGAGGGTGAATGACAACATACTCATTAATAGCTTTGATTGCTTTTCCTGTCTTTCAATTACAATAATGACTTTTTCAAAGACTAATGGTATGAAATTTATCTGTCAAAACTTGAAACGTGTTCGATGACACTTTACGCTGACTTTTAATAGGAAAACTAATGGCTTCTCCATGTCAACTGGAATATATCTTGATGCTATTTTGCAGGATGATGATAGGGAAAGGGAGAGGGAAAGGGAGAGGGGAGGGAGAGGGAGAGAAAGTGGGAGAGGGAGAGACTGCCTAACAGGAATTTGAATAGATTCTTAAATCAAAGCCACTCTAGGTGCAAGCCACTCTTGCTATCTCAAATCACTCACAAACTCAATTACTAAAACACTTTAATTTCTTCAAGCATTAATTCAGTTACCGATCGAACTATGAAAATATCCAACAAATAACTCCTCTCAGATTATCATTCTTTTGAAAAACTTTTCCCAATTCTATTCCCTATAGAATTTCCACATCATGCAGACTACACTTAAAACCAAGCGAAGGCTATACGTCACACCACGACATTTACTACCGAGATTCACTTACCCAGTCCTTGAAAAGCAAGAGGCAAAAGAAAAAAACAATATGTATATACAGGTTTCATCAGACAAAGCATGCAACAACAGTGGCTGAAATTAGGATGTTTATTACATAAAATGTACAGGATGTATGCTCACTATTATATCCGCTCCCAATTTCGACCGATTTGCAATTTGCTTATGTAGAAGGCAGAGACTTTATATCTATCAACAGCCATTTATAAAACATTATGGGGAAAAATCTAAATGAGGTTGAATTCTATTAACCCTTTTACGACCAAGGTAAGGTTAAATTTCGAGCACATTTTGCTATATATCTTTTTTAAATTGCTCTAACAGCCTTAATTTTCATCATAGAGAGGTAAGGTTGGTTTCATTCTTTTCGAAAATGCCTGAAGTTTCTCATAAAGTTATCAAAAATATGCAAAAAAAAAATTGTAAATAGCAGTTTTTTGCAAGGACGTACCGGTAAGTCCATTGGGCGTGAAAGGGTTAATACGTACAATTTTGATATGGAACTGAAGCTTGTGTTACATTACGATTATTAGAACTTCGTTTATTGCCCTTTTACCCCCAGGCTATTTGAAACTTTCCAACCCTTAACCCCCAGGGGTCTTTTTTTTCAAGCACATTTTGCTATATATCTTTTTTAAATTGCTCTAACAGCCTTAATTTTTGTCATAGAGAGGTCAGGTTGGTCTCATTCTTTTGGAAAATGCCTGAAGTTTCTCATAAAGTTATAAAAAATATGCAAAAAAGTAAATAGCAGTTTTTTGCAAGGACGTACCAGTACGTCCCATGGGGGTAAAGGGATGAGTTCTGTGAAACGTACCAGTACGTCCTTTGGGGGTAAAAGGGTTAACATATTGGTGACACAAACACGACAGTATACAGGTCTTCGAATTGCAAACATTCTTAGATACAAATACAATTCCAACTAAAATCATAAATTTTGGATGTTATATCAAAGTTCATGATGAAATATTGTAATAAAATATCATGTAATTTAATACAGTAAGCTGTATTGTAATAAAATAATATGTAATTTAATGCAGTAAATAAGACTACATTTGCAATATGAAACGCGACTATTTCTTAACTTTAACTGCTGAAAATCATGGACATGAGTTAGGTTAACCCTACCCTAAGCCAAAATTTAATAAAATTCAACAAAATTCAACTTAAAAACCTATTAAATCTGTAAGTTAAGGACTTTCTGTATACTGTAGATGTAAAATTCTAAAGGTGTTTAACTCTATACTCAATTTTCTTTAATGAGGCGCATTTGCACGGACTCGAAGCGGTCCCCTTTTAGCTCGGAAAAGTTTCCTGCTATGCGATTGGTTAGAATTATCTTGTCCAACCAATCAGCGATCCGGAAACTTTTCCGAGCAAAAAAGGCATCTATGCGAGTCGGTGCAAATCTGCCTCACTAAAAAGAATTGACTATAGTATCATACTACTTACTATATTCATAGGATAAACGTTCTAATTACCTGTTATTAATATTCATCAACAAGGGTAGAAGATCAAAGAATAATTTAATTATATATATAAGGTATGGGAAGGGTTACGTGTATTTCAAAATATGGACAGTACGATTGTGTTAACTAGTGAAATTCATCAAGCCATGAGCGATGCTTTTAAACTCAAGGCTCACTTATTATAAGTCACCAAGGATTTTTCTAAACCAACCTAATCCATATAAGACAGAGGAGAAAGCCAAAAAGGGGTGGATAGATGGGAGTGAGTAAGAGACTGAGAAAAAGGGGACTTGATGCCTGGTAATGGTGTGCTGTTTGTGTGAAGGCAAGATGTGTTCATGGTGAGTCTTTGGTGCAAAGTAGGTGTATAAAGTAGCTAGTTAATGCCACCATTAACATTTAAATCTTAAGAGTTTAGAGAAAGGTAAAGAAATGTTATTTTTATTAATAAAATAAATTTTTGAAAATACTTACCCGGTGATCATATAGCTGCAACTCTGTTGCTCGACAGAAAAACCTACGGTCAAAATACGCCAGCGATCGCTATGCAGGTGGGGGTGTACATCAACAGCGCCATCTGTCGAGCAGGTACTTAGTACTCCAAGCAAACAAAGAACCAATTTTCTCCTCGGTCCACTGGGTCTCTATTGGGGAGGAAGGGAGGTTCCTTTAATATATGATCACCGGGTAAGTATATTCAAAAATTTATTTTATTAATAAAAATAACATTTTTCAATATTAAACTTAGCCGGTGATCATATAGCTGATTCACACCCAGGGGGGTGGGTAGAGACCAGCATTACATCTTTACATTATTATGAGCTAAGTATTTTGTATTTCATTTTAGCAGTTATTCAAAATAACAAACATAAAATAAATAAGTACCTGGTAAGGAAGTCGACTTGAACAATTACTCTGCCTTTTTAAGTACGTCTTCCTTACGGAGCCTCGCGATCCTCTTAGGATGCTGAGCGACCCCTAGGATCTGAAGTATCAAGGGTTGCAACCCATACAACAGGACCTCATCAAAACCTCTAATCTAGGCGCTTCTCAAGAAATGACTTTGACCACCCGCCAAATCAAGTAGGATGCGAAAGGCTTCTTAGCCTTCCGGACAACCCAAAAACAATAATAAAACATTTCAAGAGAAAGATTAAAAAGGTTATGGAATTAGGGAATTGTAGTGGTTGAGCCCTCACCCACTACTGCACTCGTTGCTACGAATGGTCCCAGAGTGTAGCAGTTCTCGTAAAGAGACTGGACATTCTTAAGATAAAAAGACGCGAACACTGATTTGCTTTTCCAATAGGTTGCGTCGATTATACTTTGCAGAGATCTATTTTGTTTAAAGGCCACGGAAGTTGCGACAGCTCTAACTTCGTGTGTCCTTACCTTCAGCAAAGCTTGGTCTTCCTCATTCAGATGGGAATGAGCTTCTCGTATTAACAGTCTGATAAAATAGGATAAAGCATTCTTTGACATAGGCAAAGATGGATTCTTAACTGAACACCATAAAGCTTCAGACGGGCCTCGTAAAGGTTTTTAAATAGAACTTAAGAGCTCTTACAGGACATAAGACTCTTTCTAGTTCATTTCCAACCATACGATAAGTTTGGAATATCGAACGATATTGGTCAAGGCCGAGAAGGCAGCTCGTGTTTGGCTAGAAAACCAAGTTGTAGAACATGTAGCCGTTTCGGATGAGAATCCGATGTTCTTGCTGAAGGAATGAATCTCACTGACTCTTTTAGCTGTGGCTAAGCATATCAGGAAAAGAGTCTTAAAGGTGAGATCTTTCAGGGAGGCTGATTGTAGCGGTTCGAACCTGTCTGACATAAGGAATCTTAGTACCACGTCTAAATTCCAACCAGGTGTAACCAAACGACGCTCCTTCGTGGTCTCAAAAGACTTAAGGAGGTCCTGTAGATCTTTATTGTTGGAAAGATCTAAGCCTCTGTGACGGAAGACTGATGCCAACATGCTTCTGTAACCCTTGATAGTGGGAGCTGAAAGAGATCGTTCTTTCCTCAGATATAAGAGAAAGTCAGCTATTTGAGTTACAGAGGTACTGGTCGAGGATACGGATACTGACTTGCACCAGTTTCGGAAGATTTCCCACTTCGATTGGTAGACTCTAAGGGTGGATGTTCTCCTTGCTCTAGCAATCGCTCTGGTTGCCTCCTTCGAAAAGCCTCTAGCTCTCGAGAGTCTTTCGATAGTCTGAAGGCAGTCAGACGAAGAGCGTGGAGGCCTTGGTGTACCTTCTTTACGCGTGGCTGACGTAGAAGGTCCACCCTTAGGGGAAGTGTTCTGGGAACGTCTACTAGCCATCGAAGTACCTCGGTGAGCCATTCTCTCGCGGGCCAGAGGGAAGCAACTAGCGTCAACCTTGTCCCTTCGTGAGAGGCGAACTTCTGCAGTACCTTGTTGACAATCTTGAACGGAGGGAATGCATATAGATCTAGATGTGACCAATCTAGTAGAAAGGCATCTATATGAACTGCTGCTGGGTCCGGGATTGGTGAGCAAAATATTGGGAGACTCTTGGTCATCGAGGTTGCGATGAGATCTATGGTTGGCTGGCCCCAGGTGGCCCAAAATCTCTTGCATACATCCTTGTGGAGGGTCCATTCTGTTGGAATTATTTGTCCCTTCCGACTGAGACAATCTGCCATGACATTCAAGTTGCCTTGGATGAACCTCATTACTAGTGATATGTCTAGACCTTTTGACCAGGTGAGGAGGTCCCTTGCGATCTCGTACCATGTCAGAGAGTAGGTCCCTCCTTGCTTGGAGATGTACGCCAAAGCCGTGGTGTTGTCCGAGTTCACCTCCACCACTTTGCCTTGAAGGAGAGACCTGAAGCTTTTCCAGGTCAGACGTACTGCCAGTAGCTCCTTGCAGTTGAAATGCATTGTCCTTTGACTCGAGTTCCATAATCCCGAGCATTCCCTACCGTCTAATGTCGCACCCCAGCCTACGTCCGATGCGTCCGAGAAGAGAACGTGGTTGGGAGTCTGAACAGTCAGGGGAAGACCCTCTCTAAGGTTGATATAGTCCTTTCACCAAATCAGACAAGACTTTATCTTTCCGGAAACCGGGATCGAGACCGCTTCTAGCGTCTTGTCCTTTTTCCAGTGAAAAGCTAGATGGTATAGAAGAGGACGGAGGTGTAGTCTTCCTAGTGACACAAATTGATCCACGGATGACAGTGTCCCTACCAAACTCATCCACAGCCTGACTGGGCAGCGTTCCTTCTTCAGCATCTTCTGGATGGATAGCAGGGCTGGGGGTTGATCGTCTTGTTCAGCAACGTCCTCATCAGAGGGTTCCTCATCCGAAACTGATGAGGAAACGGCAACGGAGTGGGCAACGTCTGACTCGCTGAATCCGGTCGCACTGGTGGATGCGTGACGGAGCCGGACGCAATATCATGGCACTGCTGCACAGTCTGTGAACTGTCAACAACCATGGGTGCGCGAAGAAGTACAGCGTCAACCCGAAACTGTCTAGACTGTCTGGGTTGTGCAGTCAACACCCTACCGGGTTGCTGAGGTTGACGCACTGCGTCACAACAAGTCACCTCTGCTGGTTGTTGAACGTCTTCCTAGTGACACACTGAACGTCAACAACCACCTCCGAGCGTCGCTAACGTCAACGTGCGACTGGCAACCCACACTGGGTCGCATCGGTGGAGGAACCACCTCAACTGGCAGACGCGAGTAGGTTACCTCAGCGTCAACAGGGCGCACAACCGACCGGTTGGAAGGTTGTTGGCCTGAAGGTTCTTCTCCGCATTTAAGTCCTCTATCAAGGACACAAGCTTGGACTGCATGTCTTGCAGCAAAGCCCATTTAGGGTCTACGGGAGCAGGTGTGGCAACAGACGGGGTTAGCGACTGAGGCGGAACCATTTACCCTCCCTGGAAGCCTTGTTATATGTGACATAATAGTACAGCAAAACTTCAAAGGCTCGACAAAAGTTGAGAAGTTGACCTGTAAACAACTTGGAGCGTCTCCTGGCTAGGCGCCAGGGCGAGTCTACCAGAATTGAGAAGTCTATCTGGGCAGAGGCATGAACTCCCAAGCCGAGAACTTCTCTCGTGTCCTATCAGACTCTCGCTCTATAAGCCAGTTTAAAAGAAGGGAAATCAAAGGCTGTATCCCTAAAACTCCTCCTGGTGCAAAAACCAGTCGCCTAGCCAACGTAACGCTCTCTAGGAGAGCGAGAGAGCACTAGCTTAACAACAACGGCTTCGAAGTAGCTAGGCCTAGTGTAAGTTCTGACGTTTAGGCGAACGAGGAGCAGCAGTTACAAGATCCGGACGAAGATCCTTAAAAAATCACAGGATTTAATTAACGTCCATAGGAGGCTAAGCAGCTTAAGGCTCCTCTCCAAATGACAGAGTCCTCCAAGGAATATCAGTAGGAGGGAGAACAGCACTTTGTCATCTACAGGAACCTTGTCCGATAAAAGCTAGGTTATCTTAGTGAGTCTCTCACTGGTGCATTAGTAGCAGACCAGAAGGCAACGTCATGTAACTGCTTGACAGTCTGTGAACTGTCAACAACTGAACTGTTAACCACAACAGGTGCGTGAGGACATACAGCACTGGTGCATTAGTAGCAGACCAGAAGGCAACGTCATGTAACTGCTTGACAGTCTGTGAACTGTCAACAACTGAACTGTCAACCACAACAGGTGCGTGATGCATTGTCAACCTTCTCCGCACGAAAGTCCCGCATCAATGACGTTAACTGAGACTGCATGGTCTGCAGCACAGACCACTTAGGGTCTACAGGAGCAGGTCCGGCAACAGACGGTGTGACTGCCTGATGCGGTACCGCTTTGCCTCTCTTAGGAGGTGAGCAGTCGTCGGAAGACTGCAGCGAGTCCGAACTGACCCAGTGGCTACAACTGGGCCGTTGGACTTGCGCGGAAGGGACCGACTTGCGCTTAATAAGCTGCGAGACCTTGGTCCATGGTTTCTTACGAGAAACCTCTTCCGCAGACGAGAAATAAATGGGCTCTCTCGTCTTTGTGTGGGTGGGGCGATCTTGGGTAGATACGCCCGAAACCACGGAGGGAAACGTCTGTTCGTTGATCAAGGCCTGACGAACCCATAAGTCGTTCGACATTACTTCTCCCCTGGGCTTGGGAGCTTGCAAGAGGTCCCGGACTAGGTGAACGACAGGCACGAACAGACGAACCCTCGGACGCAACACTGTAACACTTTGCGCATATCACTTTATCACTTCGATTTTCTGTTTTGCACTTATTACACTGAAATCGAAACTTTTACTGATTTCTACCTGAAACACGCAATTCTACCCTTCATTAAAAGGTAGTAATTGCGAAATCAGTCGTATAATGCAGCTATTAATACTAGCAAAAAACAGAAAACATATATAAAGATAAAAAATTCAGTGGCTGGGAAAGAGACTAAACACTCGTTCAAATAAACTACGTTTACAATCTCTCACCGCACATAGCCTGGGGACAAGAATAAAACCCTAGAAACGTTTTACCTTCTTCCCCGTACAGCGACTAGGGAGGAGAGTAACACGAGAACAACGTTACCCGCTTGAACGGAACGTTTTCTCTCCTCTCTCTCCCTCCGTCTCTATCTCTCTCTCTCTTTCTCTCTTGATTTCGCACCTAAGAGAAGAGCCCAATTATATTTCGTCAAAAAAACATGTTATTTGACTAAAGGAAAAAACTGAAAGGTTTTTCAATTAAAAAGTTCCTTTAAAATAGAATTTAAAACATTTAAGCTAAGAAAGAATGAACAAAACGTCAGAATCGATTTACTCTTACTGCAAAGTGAAACCGTGATACACTCTCTCTCTATCGTAACGATAGAGCGCATGTTGAACGTCCTGAACGTCAACAACTGCGTAGTCTAAAAAACTAAACGTTAGTTCAACTTTGAAAACAGTACGAAGACTATCAAAGAAATTCTTTCATAAAACATTAAATTTAAAAAAATTTTAAATTCTTTAAATACGATATAACGGGCTCAACGTTGATTAACTTCGGTTCCAAGTTAGGACCGCCTACTATCAGGAAAGGTCGCATATAAACAAAACATAAAAATTTATTTTTATATGTTTATAGTAAATGGAAAGTTAATCGAAGAGGCCTAATAATGGCGGAGAGATATAAAATATATAGATCTATAACGTGTTAAGCAAAATTACTAAAAACCTAAACAAACTTCCGTCTAAGGGAAGGGTCGGCCATTTAAAAGTGAAAGAGAGTCCATACTCTCTTTGTCACCATAATTAAATCTATCCAAAACGAGTTCAAGTTTTGAGATGAAGATAAAACCCCTGCATAGCGAAAGCTCAAAACTAGAATAGTGTACTTCACCAAATAGTTGTGAAAACAAATCCAGTTAGTAACAGCATATTAGTAGGTCTTGCCGGTAGCCCGACAGAAAGAAAATTGGTTCTTTGTTTGCTTGGAGTACTAAGTACCTGCTCGACAGATGGCGCTGTTGATGTACACCCCCACCTGCATAGCGATCGCTGGCGTATTTTGACCGTAGGTTTTTCTGTCGAGCAACAGAGTTGCAGCTATATGATCACCGGCTAAGTTTAATATTGAAAAATTATATAGACTTTTACGTTCCCCAAAAAATTTTAAGACACTTTTTTTGCTTGACTTTATATATGATTTTTTTAAAGGGGTCTCTGTTAATTCTGATTGTGTTTGCTGGCCAACTCAAAATATCAATAGTAATAGGCACTATTAAATTAATTATAAAGAAATACAATTAAAAAAGTATATACTGGGTGAATTTAATTGTTAGTAAACCTATCAAATTAAAAGCCTTTCAATCTCTGCACAAGAATAAGGAGGCCGTTTTCTATAAAAACAAAAAAAACAAAAACCGAAAACTATTTTCTATAAAAAACGAAAAACGTAAACTACAGTATAGCAAACAGCAAAAGAGAGAACTTGGCCATAGCAAGGACACCGAGCGTCGCCAATATACCATCACCGAACCTCTTCAAATTATACAAAATTCATCCCACAAAAACAGAGGTACTTACATCGACGTGCTTCTCCAAGTACGCCTCGTAGTAGGCCTCCACGTGCTTGGCTCCGGTTTGCAAGTGTCTTTCCACAGCTTCAATTTTCTGTACAATCAAAGTAGGAGAATCTGACTTAACTCACAACACACAGATATCCACATGAAAACAAAAGAGTAGTGAAAAGCTCACAAATAAAATTGGACGTTGACTTGTGACATATATGAATCAAGACATGCATTCGTAAAATGTCAATGAGATTTTCTATTTCATTATGTTAACTAGAGGGCGCTCGGCAGAGCGCAGACCTCCGCCGCGGCAGCTTATTTCTCAACCTTTCGCTTACCTTGACCTAAACATGTATTACTTGGCATGAATTTTCATACACGCAAATATGAACCAAGTTTGAAGTCTGTGACAATGATGTCCAAACTTATGGCTGATTACGTGAATTGGACATTTTGCTTGACAGTGACCTTTACCTTTGACCTTGACCTTCCAAAATTTAATAATTTCCAGCTTTTTACATAACAGTTAATCCCTGCAAGTTTCATTACTCTATGATTAACATTATGGCCAGGAAGCTGTTCAAAAACAAACACAAAAACAGAGGGTAAAACATAACCTCCTTCCAACTTTGTTGGCATAGGTAATGAGATATATATTGGGTTCATTTATTTCTCTGAGGTATTAATAGCTATATCCCTGTATAAATATTTCTCCCTGTACTTATTACCGGTATGAATCATGTAAGTTTTGTACAGCCTCAAAGAATACCTTCATATCTTGCTCTCTTGCTTGAGGGTACAATCGGGCACGCTATTCTATCTAATTTCTCTTCCTCTTGTTTTGTTAAAGTTTTTATAGTTATATAGGAAATATTTATTCTAATGTTACAGTTCTTAAAATATCCTATTTTTCATTGTTTCCTTTCCTAACTGGGCTATTTTCCCTAATGGGACCCCTGGGCTTATAGCATCCTGCTTTTCCAACTAGGGTTGTAGCTTAGCAAGTAATAATAATGTTACAAAACTTTAATGAGATCCAATATTAAAAGTTTCCATCTTAGTAACTTTGCAGTAAGCTTCTAAATAATTTTTGGATGAAATCATTACTGTATGCATGGCTAACCCACACACATTTACTAGCAAATAAATGCAAGAAAAAAAATTTCTATAAATTTCTATGCCTTAAGAAATTAACTATCCTTCACTTATATCTCAATGAATGTATAGACTAAATATCAAGGGATGCAATTCCTTTAGAAGACTACCTAAATATGTTTTCTAACTTAATTTTCTTTTTATATAAAAAGACCACTTCTACAGAAATGTCCAATTTTTACCAATAAAGAATACAAGATACTATATTACTAACGATGATTGGTGATTCAAATGGCAAATAAAGTTATCTAGGTACTGAAATTCTCCTGTGAAAACTGAAAAATCCTACCTGAAAGGCTGGTTAAATTGGCATTTAGCTTCTCGAGAATATACAAAAGCTAACAGTGGAAATATTTGAAAGTAGCCCCCGATGGTTTAGCAAAACATGAATGATTTTCTTTTCTGACCCTTTGATAATATTCTATATAGAATAGTGGAAGGAAATATTTAAGTTGTTTGAATTTTTACTGTAAAATCAAGTCAACGGGGCCTTCGAGCTGTCATGCCAAGAATGTATCAAATGATGCTAAAGCAAGGGTCCCACATGGAAACACACTCATTAAGACAGACTTTACATGAAACCCGTAAAATGACTAAGAATTATAGAATGTTAGTTCAGGCCCATTCTTTAGGGACAACATTGTGAGATACATTTTCTCTTTTCTCAATAAGAGAGATTGATTGATTGATTGATTTAAAGTTTTCAGGCATCCTGACATCTCAATAAGAGAGAGGCCACTCACTAAGAGACCTCGAGCTGGAAAGCCAGATGACTTCACTCGACAATGCCAACTTACTTTTTGCAGTTAAGATCTACTCTAGAAACAGCCTCTTTAAATAAATTTTCCCGCTTTTGAAGTTTATATACTATGCTGTCTCTGAGCAAAATAGATTAAATTATCAACTAATAATTGCCAAATGAAGAACTAAGGAGTCTGGAACTACTTCAACAAGTGCAACAATTGTCATGTCAAAGGTTTATCATCATTGCTGTCTCAATATCAGATCATCTACGCTTAAAAGACAGACATAAATTGTGCATTTAAATCTTTTTCATACTATTTCATTCATAAATTCTCAACTAAGATGCATGGATATAATTTCTACCATTCGATGCAATCTCAAAACTATTTTCCCACCTTTAGAAAACCTTCAAAGGTATGTACACGACTGGTAAAGCAATGAATGCTGTGAATACTACATCTAACATTATCTAACGCTGTAGCGATAACTTATCTACAGCTCAAAATAAACATTACCTAAAATATCAAAGCAAATTAGAACCTATATTGTGGACTACATAATTATCTAGGGTCTCCAGGCTAGGTATGCAGGTTGAAAGACTATGGAAAACATAATGAAACATAAAATCTCTCTTGTGCTACAGTAATACGAGTATATAACGTGAGGAGCAATCAAATTTAGAAAATATATGTACAGTAAACATACATGCATAAAATGTACTGAGAATAAATAGTTTTCTAATATAGTTTTAGAGGGTAAATTAAAGTAAAAAGTTTTGACTAACCGCAAAACAAAATATTATAGAAACCAAATCTGAAAGATATTTAATCAGAACTTAAAAGATAACTTAATCTTAGAATAGAAAGTTTGTACAATAAAAATATTCTTTGCATACTATCCCACACAAAATACAAAATACAATATTTGAAAATATATATCACAAAAGAAATAGATTATGAAATGTTACAGAATTCTGTACTAAACCACCAAACTAAACCAAACTCGACCAAAGGAAAACTATATTTAAAAAGTTAAGTCTTGATGTGGATGATTCGGATTTTCAAGTCTTGAAACGGATTTCGACGTAGGAAAAATCTATTTTTGGGCTCAAGCCATGTCGTCCTGATGGAAGTTCCCTTCGGCAGCTTCCTATAATATTTCTGTGAGTGATATTACAAGAGAATTACCGTCAGGTATAACAGGGTTCTAACCCCTGGAATGACTATCCGAAGATATCGTGTATAATCAGGGACGTATCCCAAGATAACCATAGATATCTCTGCACCCCCAATAGACTTTACCTCAGTCTAATCAGCTAAGGGGAAGGATAAGTGAGGAGCCGTTACATATCCTACAGAATCTGCAGAGTAAATCTCGCAATAAACTAAAACTTAGATGTAAGGTAGGCGGTCAACTCAAGCCTTGTTTGTGCAACTCTGTATATGAATTACTTAGTAAACAATAAAAATAATAATAAACTGTATAAAGCTTAAATATCACAAATTTTTAAGACACATTTTTCCTTACTATACAAACTCTTATCTTTTAGTAGGAGAATAATTTCAGCAAAGCTGGAAAATCAGCTGTTATGTTCATAACGACATCAGGAGAACCCCCGGTCCCACTGCTAGCTAACTGAGAGGCCTTTGACGTTAACCTACAACTTACACAGTGGATGAGGTGCGGGGCATGACTTCAAGGTTTGTACAGTTAGGAAAAATACAAATTACTTAAAAAATTTGTGATTTGTGTTCTTATGTACATAAACTTCTTGTTTGCATCATACTCAACTCCTCTTCCTCTTCTTTCCAATCATTGTCCCTAAACTAAGAGGTTGATTGCCTGATGTGTCCTCTCTAATACCTTTGGCAATACTCTTCTCTCCATATCATCCTTCACCTTATCTCCCCATCTAATTCTCTGCCTCCATCTTGATCTTCATTCCCTATCAGGTGCCTCCCTAGCCTTTCTTACTCCCTCCCCACCATCTATCATCAACACATGCCCACACCATCTCAGTTGTGACATTCTAATCACCTCTGTAATCTTTACTACGCCTGCCATTTTTATTTCATCATTTTCCAATCTTTCAAGTGTGACATTTAAAATGAGTATTGTATCTATTGGGAAAAGCAGCCAAGTGGTGGAAATATCCTGACAAGAGGGAATGCAGATAACTGTTGTATTCAAGCAGTAGGCTATAAAGAAGCTGGGACGAAATCCACCAAAAACGAGGCAGCAAAATTTAAATTCTGGCAGAGTGGCAGTGAGATAAGAGAGCAGGCAAGGCTTCTTCCACATATAATTGAACCACAGAAATAGAAAACCAACAGGCCAACACAGCGACATAATTCCACAATAATTGCCACCGCAAACCAGAAGTTGGTTTTAAAAGCAGCTCATGAATGGCAGAGACAAGGGACAGTGACACTGCCCTAGCTAGAAGGACGATGCTCTTGAGACTTACCATATAAACATTTGACCAGCAGCCAAGACCCTCTCCACCCATGCTAGAACCAAGGAGAGCCAGCAACGGCTGCTGATGACTAAGCAGGCAGAACTATAGGCTCCCCTAAACCCACTACTGTATCCCTAACTCACAAGGATGGTGAGGTTATAGACACTACAAGAAACTTTCGACTTGAGTGGGACTCGAACCACAGTCCGGGAGAATGCTACGCAAGGAGGTTTTCAATAGGCGACCATAAGGTTGCTACCGTGAACCCTTATTAGAAATTATAATTCCAAATTGTAAAGGTCATATGTTTGTATAAAAACAATCAACACTAAATATTTGACTCAACAGTCTATATAATCTATTCTATTTACCAAGGCACTTCCCCCAATTTTGGGTGGTAGCCGTCATCATAAAAAAGGAACAAAAGGGAACCTTTCCTCTCTCTGCTTCTCCCAGCCTGACGAGGGATTCAGCAGAGTTTGGCTGGTACTGCTAGGGTGCCACAACCCACCCTCCCCCGTTATCCACCACAAATGAAGTTTCATACGTTGAATCCCCTACTGCTGCTACCTCTGTGGTTACCAAGGCGACCAGAGGAAGCAGGAGGATTGATAAGACTCGACTCAATCGATTAAGTCTGTATGAGCTACAATAAAATGTTAAGAGAGATCACTAACTTGTAAAACCAATGAACAAGAGCAGAGATAAATGGGACAACTCGACATATCATTTTGAGAAATAACCCTGACCTCCTTTCAAGTAAACCACTGAATGTTCCATAAAGAATATAATGAATAATCTATCATTAACATTAAACCAAATGAAAAATGAAGAACTAATCAAGAAATATACCCAGACCTCATTCATTACCTTTCCATGCACAATGCCCCGAGGTCCTTTAATAACAGCGAATGTATTAACCGCCAAGGACATACCGTACTCGTACTTTCAATACCAATCATGCTCTTGATAACATATAATACTTGCCTGCTCAGAAGAAATCTCTTAAGCATTTACAGCATTTAGGTGAACAGATTTACAACAAATAAAAGCCATAGCAGCATGAAACAAGTCCTGGAATGGATCAGAGAAAAAGAAACGATCACTGAATACTTTGCTTACGTCCATATGTTTCTCTACGAGACTTTCAACTTTCTTCACCGATGTCTTGTAAGCTCTGTCGAGACTTTCAAGGACCTGGTTTTTCCTGTTCTTCTCTTCGTTCTCTTCCGCCATTTTCATGTTGTCCCGCATGTTGAGGCGATCGATGTCGTCGACTGGCACGGTCTCTTTGCTTTCCAGGACGGTTAATAATCCTGGTGGCTGAGGAGTTGGAGGAGAGAAATTGTATCATTAAATTTAGTGTACAATATACGAAAGGTTTAAATAAATTACAAAAGCAATATGTAATAATGTAAAATCTAGATATAAATGAAAAAATTTGTATTCATGAAAATACTACCATAACTTTCCAGCAGGGTAAATAAATAAAAAAAACCTCAGTATTATATACAAAATATTTACGTACACAAACAATTCCTTAAAGAAATTAATTTTCACTATTCAGTGTAAAAATTTGTTTGCAAATTTTAAGCATCGATTTCTATTGGGAACTGCATAGGTTTGATTTTGATTCTTCAGTGGCAACGAGGCATTTATATCAGCTTTAATATTTTTGGACTGGATTTATGAATTTAGGCTCTATAACCTGGTGCTGAAGCCCGGGAGACTATTCAGCCCCAAAGTGCAACTACGGGAAATCTCAACAGTTCCACTATGAAGTAAATGTTAGAAGAGAGGAAGTGGGAATGAGAGTAAAGTAAAAGGATATGAGGCAAGTTCAGCTTGGGGCCGAAGGATTGCTGTAAAGATCTCAAAGTTAATGCCTACAGTGTAAGCGTGAGGTAAACTGATAGCACTACACACTCCTACTACGGAGTTACTATCATTCCCATGAACCTCCATTGATGTTCATATTCTCTCTCGAAGCTTGGGTTATATTGATGTTTACCCCCAACTAAAAATTTCTCGTTTTCTTTCCCTTCAATATGCCTAGGTCCTCAGCAAAGTACTGACACAATCGAGTGGATAATGACGATAACCATGACATTGATATGCACACACCTGCTTTCGTATTTTAGTCTACGCCTTCTCCTGGCCTGCAAATGTCCATATCCATATACCAAAGGCACTTCCCCCAATTTTGGGGGGTAGCCGACATCAACAAGAAACAAAACAAAAAAGGGGACCTCTACTCTCTACGTTCCTCCAGCCTAACCAGGGACTCAGCCGAGTTCAGCTGGTACTGCTAGGGTGCCACAGCCCAACCTCCCACATTTCCACCACAGATGAAGCTTCATACTGCTGAGTCCCCTACTGCTGCTACTACTACTGCAAATGTACATGTACTGAATTTCTTCTGAGACACAACTCACGAAATGGGGAAAGTTTACATGTTGGGACTGGAAGCCACTAGGTACATGTACTGGATTTCTACTACGACTCACAAAAAACGTAAGGTTTACATGTTACATGTTGGGACTGGAAGCCGCAAGGAGCCAAGTTTTACCTTTGAGGGACAAGGGGGAAACAATTCTCTTCCTAACTCAACTATTTTTCATCCATTCATTTCTAGCATTACCGTGCACACACAAACTCCAAAAGGGTGTATATGAACAGAAAGTATCTACAACTCCCATGTCACTTGACACCTAACGAGCACAGTCCCCTTCATCTAGTCAAAAGGATTTGGCCTTAAGCTGCCCTTGGAGTTACAGGCTCTGGATCCTAAAACATTTCTGTTACATAATAGTAATTTAGAGGTTTCTTTTACATACAATAACAATAAATTTAGAGTCCTCTGTTACATGCAATAAATTAGAGACCTCTGTTACATAACAATAAATTAGAGTCCTCTGTTACATAACAATAAATTAGAGTCCTCTGTTACATAACAATAAATTAGAGTTCTCTGTTACATAACAATAAGTTTAGAGTCCTCTTTTACATAACAATAAATTTAGAGTCCAAAAATACAAAAGCATCATAAATATTAGCTACAGGTGCAGAAAAAGAAAATCAAACCCATACTTACTACTGTTCTCGACAAGAGATCTATCGCCGACTGATTTTCTGCCGACCAGAGGGAAACCAAGTGACGAGAGAGCTGGCGATGCGTGAGAAGCCGGCCGTCGGAGGTCTGAGTATAAAGGGCCGTGTAAAGGTGCCTCGGTAACGCTCCTTCCGTCAGGGCCAGAAGTTGCATCCGTTCCGGTATGTCCCCCTCGCCTTCTTCGATGACTGCTTTCATAACTAAGCCAGCACCCTGTAAAGGATAGAATTACATTACATTATTCAAAGGGCAGAAGTTTAATTGAGAATTACAACATTACATTATTGAAAGACCAGAAGTTTAAAATGTTATTTTTATTAATAAAATAAATTTTTGAATATACTTACCCGATAATCATGTAGCTGTCAACTCCGTTGCCCGACAGAATTCTATGGAGGGATACGCCAGCTATCACAATACTAGAAGGGGGTGTATTTACCAGCGCCACCTGTGGCCAGGTACTCAAGTACTTCTTGTTGACACCTCCTCAATTATTCCTCGGTCCACTGGTTCTCTATGGGGAGGAAGGGAGGGTCGATTAAATCATGATTATCGGGTAAGTATATTCAAAAATTTATTTTATTAATAAAAATAACATTTTTCAATATTAAACTTACCCGATAATCATGTAGCTGATTCACACCCAGGGGGGTGGGTGAAAAACCAGTGTACAAGACTAAAGGATAGCTAAGTATCCCGTATTTCATATAATCAGTTATCCACAATAACAATGAAATAATAAGTACCTGGTAAGGAAGTCGACTTGAACCGTTACTCTGCCTTTAATAAGATCGTCTTCCTTACTGACCGCAGCGTTCCTCTTGGGAGGCTGAATCAACTCAAAGGTGCTAAAGTATACAGGGCTGCAACCCATACTAAAGGACCTCATCACAACCTTTAACCTTGGCGCTTCTCAAGAAAGAATTGACCACCCGCCAAATCAACAAGGATGTGGAAGGCTTCTTGGCCGACCGTACAACCCATAAAAAGTATTCAAGAGAAAGGTTAAAAAGTTATGGGATTATGGGAATGTAGTGGCTGAGCCCTCGCCTACTACTGCATTCGTTGCTACGAATGGACCCAGGGTGTAGCAGTACTCGTAAAGAGACTGGACATCTTTGAGATAGAATGATGCGAACACTGACTTGCTTCTCCAATAGGTTGCATCCATAACACTCTGCAGAGAACGGTTCTGTTTGAAGGCCACTGAAGTAGCCACAGTTCTCACTTCATGTGTCCTTACCTTCAGCAAAGCAAGGTCTTCTTCCTTCAGATGAGAATTTGCTTCTCTAATCAGAAGCCTGATGTAGTAAGAAACTGAGTTCTTAGACATTGGTAGAGAAGGCTTCTTGATAGCACACCATAAGGCTTCTGATTGTCCTCGTAATGGTTTTGACCTTCTTAGATAGTACTTAAGAGCTCTAACTGGGCAAAGTACTCTCTCCAGTTCGTTCCCCACCATGTTGGACAGGCTTGGGATCTCGAACGACTTAGGCCAAGGACGGGAAGGAAGCTCGTTTTTAGCCAAAAAACCGAGCTGCAAGGAACATGTAGCCGTTTCAGATGTGAAACCTATGTTCCTGCTGAAGGCGTGGATCTCACTTACTCTTTTACCTGTTGCTAAGCACACGAGGAAAAGAGTTTTTAATGTGAGGTCCTTAAAAGAGGCTGATTGGAGCGGTTCAAATCCTGATGACATTAGGAACCTTAGGACCACGTCTAGATTCCAGCCTGGAGTGGACAACCGACGTTCCTTTGAGGTCTCAAAAGACCTAAGGAGGTCCTGTAGATCTTTGTTGGAGGAAAGATCCAAGCCTCTGTGGCGGAAAACCGCTGCCAACATACTTCTGTAACCCTTGATCGTAGGAGCTGATAGGGATCTTACGTTCCTTAGATGTAACAGGAAGTCAGCAATCTGGGTTACAGTGGTACTGGTTGAGGAAACTGCATTGGCCTTGCACCAGCTTCGGAAGACTTCCCATTAAGACTGATAGACTCTGAGAGTGGATGTCGTCCTTGCTCTGGCAATCGCTCTGGCTGCCTCCTTCGAAAAGCCTCTAGCTCTTGAGAGTCTTTCGATAGTCTGAAGGCAGTCAGACGAAGAGCGTGGAGGTTTGGGTGTACCTTCTTTACGTGAGGTTGACGCAGAAGGTCCACTCTAGGAGGAAGAGTCCTGGGAACGTCGACCAGCCATTGCAGTACCTCGGTGAACCATTCTCTCGCGGGCCAGAGGGGAGCAACCAACGTCAGCCGTGTCCCTTTGTGAGAGGCGAACTTCTGAAGTACCCTGTTGACAATCTTGAACGGCGGGAATGCATACAGGTAGAGATGGGACCAATCCAGCAGAAAGGCATCCACGCGAACTGCTGCTGGGTCTGGAATCGGAGAACAATACAAGAGGAGCCTCTTGGTCATCGAGGTAGCGAATAGATCTATGGTTGGCTGACCCCACAGGGCCCAAAGTCTGCTGCAAACATTCTTGTGAAGGGTCCACTCTGTGGGGAAGACCTGACCCTTCCGGCTGAGGCGATCTGCCATGACATTCATATCGCCCTGAATGAGCCTCGTTACCAGCGTGAGCTTTCGATCTTTTGACCAAATGAGGAGGTCCCTTGCGATCTCGAACAACTTCCTCGAATGAGTCCCTCCCTGCTTGGAGATGTAAGCCAAGGCTGTGGTGTAGTCGGAGTTCACCTCCACCACCTTGTTAAGCTGGAGGGACTTGAAGTTTATCAAGGCCAGATGAACTGCCAACAACTCCTTGCAATAGATGTGAAGTGTCCTTTGCTCCTGATTCCATGTTCCCGAGCATTCCTGTCCGTCCAGTGTCGCACCCCAGCCCGTGTCCGATGCGTCCGAGAAGAGACGGTGGTCGGGGGTCTGAACAGCCAATGGTAGACCTTCCTTGAGAAGAATGCTGTTCTTCCACCACGTTAGAGTAGACCTCATCTCTTCGGAAACAGGAACTGAGCCCGTCTCTAGCGTCATGTCCTTTATCCAGTGAGCAGCTAGATGATACTGAAGGGGGCGGAGGTGGAGTCTCCCTAACTCGATGAACAGGGCCAGCGATGAAAGTGTCCCTGTTAGACTCATCCACTGCCTGACTAAGCATCGGTTCCTTCTCAGCATGCTCTGGATGCATTCTAGGGCTTGGAAGATCCTTGGGGCCGACGGACAAGTCCGAAAAGCTCGACTCTGAAGATCCATACCCAAGGAGACAATGGTCTGGGATGGAACGAGCTGAGACTCCTCAAAATTGACCAGGAGGCCCAGTTCCTTGGTCAGATCCATAGTCCATTTGAAAATCTCCAGACAGCGACGACTTGTGGGAGCTCTTAAAAGCCAGTCGTCTGACGGAGCCGGACACAAGATCATGATACTGCTGCACAGTCTGTAAACTGTCAATCATGGGCAAGCGAGGAAGTACAGTGACAACCCGAATCTGTCTAGACTGTCTGGGTCGTACAGACAACTCCTTAACGGGTTGCTGAGGTTGCCGCACTGCGTCACAACAAGTCCCTTCTGTTGGTTGTTGAACGTCTTCCCCGTGACACATTGACTCCGTAAACAAAAAATCCTCTAACAAGGACTAAGCTTGGACTGCATGTCATGCAACACAGCTCAAGGTCTATGGGAGCAGGTGTGGTAACAGACGGGATTAGCGGCTGAAGTGGAACCATTACCTTCCCTGTAAGCATGTTATGCTTAAATAAAAGTCCATAAGAGGTTATGCAGCTAAAGGCTCCCTCCAAATGACAGAGTCCTCAAGGAGAAAAGAACTTTCTCATCTACAGGGACCTTATCCTAGAAAAGCTAAGTTCTCTGAGTGAGGGTTCACTGGTGCAAAAGCAGCAGACTAGAAGGCAACGTTATGAAACTGCTTGACAGTCTAGTGAGTTGGCAACAACCCAAGATGTGTTGAGAAGCATGCGGTAAGGTATGCAGAGCATGATGTATGCAGAGTATGCTGTATGCAGAGCATGCTGTATGTAGAGCATGTTGTATGCAGAGCATGCTGAATGCAGAGCATGCTGTATGCAGAGCATGTTGTATGCAGAGCATGCTGAATGCAGAGCATGCTGAATGCTGAGCATGTAGTAAGCAGAGCCTGCTGTAAGCAGAGCCTGCTGTAAGGAAAGCAGAGCGTGTGCATGGCGTTTAACATTTCTCAGAAATTCCATGACCAGTGCTAGAGTGCTTTATGCATGCTTGCATGGGGTTTAAACCATGGTATGAAAATGGAGGTAAGGTATGCTGAACAGCAGAGTCAGAACGAGCTGGAACAACAATAGTTGTGGTTTCCTCTTCAAGACTCCGATGAGGGAACACCTGAGGCTCAGTCTGCAAAGGCTGAATAAAAGACAAGCAGAAGGAAGGCGCATGGGTGGAGGAGGCTGACTCCTAGCATGAGTGGTTGAACCCAAGGGTTGCGCTTGCTGAGCGGTTGGCGGAAGCGGAGTAGCAAGTTCCAGTTCCTGTGGTGTGAGCGGAGCGCGATGAGGAAGAGGCTGCGCAGAACAAGGTAAATGTCTCGCAAGCTGAGGCTCCTGAGGCGCAAGGCTAAGGTGTTGTGGTGCTTGCCTTGTGGAGGGTTGAGCTCGCTGCAGCAAGAGCTGAGGAGACTGACTCATGGACGGGAGAGGTTGTTGTACCTCAACCGAGTGTTGCATCACTGGTGGAGCAGCAAGTGGAGGCGGAGGAAGAGAGGTATAATCCTCCTGATCCCAATGTAAAGGTTGCCTTAAGGAAGGCGGAGGCTGAACACCAGAGGGAACAGCAAACTCAGCACGTGGCTCAACATCGTACGCCTGGCAGGTGGAACTGCTGGCAGGTGGTACTGCGATCAGGCGGAGCGAGTGTAGGTGGAGGGAGTGTAGGCGGAGGCGGAGGAGCAACACTCTCAGCCCGACACTCACGCATCAAGTCCGAAAGCTGTGCTTGCATGGACTGTAGTAGAGTCCACAACATCGTACGCCTGGCAGATGGTACTGTGATCAGGCGGAGCGAGTGTAGGTGGAGGGAGTGTAGGCGGAGGCGGAGGAGCAACACTCTCAGCCCGACACTCACGCATCAAGTCCGAAAGCTGTGCTTGCATGGACTGTAGTAGAGTTCACAACATCGTACGCCTGGCAGGTGGTACTGTGATCAGGCGGAGCGATCATAGGCGGGGGGGAGTGTAGGCGGAGGCGGAGGCGCAACACTCTCAGCCCGACACTCACACATCAAGACCGAAAGTTGTGACTGTATGGACTGCAGTAGAGTTAACTTGGGGTCGGCAGACACTAAGTTCTGCTGAGGTAAAGCCTTAACAGCAGAGATCTGTTGTGGCAGAACCTTACTCCTCTTAGGCGGAGTGTAATCAACTGATGACTGAGGAGAGTCAGAGCTAACCCAATGACTGCATTCGGGTTGTGAACTTTAACTTCGTACGTCTGGCATAGGTCTGGACTTAACGTTTAAGAGATCTTGAGACCTGAGACCAGCGTTACTCTGCCTTTATTTTCTCCCCTAATCTCTTCTGCAGACGAGCAAAATAAGGGCTCAATCGTCTGCGGGTGGGAGTGACGGTCTCGGTAAGACACGCCCACAACCACCGAGAATACTTCTGTGCGCCGATCAAGGCCTGCTGAACCCTTATGCCCTTCGACATTGCTTCTCCCCTGGGCTTGGGAGCTTGCAAGAGGTCCCGGACTGGGAGGACGACTGGCGCGCACAAAAGTACCCTCACGCACTAATCACTTATCACTTTGATTTCTGTTTGCACTTATTTCACTGAACTCGAAACTTTAAGTGGTTTGTACCTGAAATACGCAATTCTATCCTTTCTCAAAGTTAGTAATTGCGAAAACAGAATTACAATGTAACAGAAAAATCTAATGACTTTTGTTAAGCAAAATTAAGAAAGAGAGTCTATACTCTCTTAGACACCAACACTTCCGTCTAAGGGAAGGGTCGGCCATTGAAAAGTGAACGAGAGTTCATACTCTCTCGTCACCATAATTAATCAAATTAATTCCAAAAGCTAACTAAGCTAATATAGAAGTTTCCAGTAAAGCGACAGCCGAAATCAAAGAGAAATACTTCACCAAAGTCGTGAAAATACTCCAAGAACATAAGCGTATCCCAGAACGTCTTGCCGGAAGCACGACAGAGGAATAATTGAGGAGGTGTCAACAAGAAGTACTTGAGTACCTGGCCACAGGTGGCGCTGGTAAATACACCCCCTTCTAGTATTGTGATAGCTGGCGTATCCCTCCATAGAATTCTGTCGGGCAACGGAGTTGACAGCTACATGATTATCGGGTAAGTTTAATATTGAAAATGCGAATTTTAAAGACGTCAACACTCATTTCGATACAAGATCCTTCATAGTTTTGATTTTGGGACAAGAGCACTGTATCAGGCATAAAATATACATTCTATTATCAGGGTACAATATGTAAAAGAGAAATAAATGTTATAATGTACTGTATATCTCAAAATATTTACTATTCAGATAACTTCAATATATTTAATGATTAAATAACAAAAGAGCACGTAGTCAAAGCATAACAATTTGAATTCATGAAGATCAATGCGTCAAATCCCTAAACTACCGAAGAACATGGACGGAGGAATTGTTTTTAAACAGAGGGAAAATGGAAGGTAAATCTTTACTGGTCCCCATCCAGATAACTATTCATCAAAGTAAACTTACCTTCACGATGGCGAGCGATGGATGCTGGAACAATCTGTAGAGGGACCTTCCATTCTCGGCAACCATTTCTAAGAGACGATCGAAGTGAGCTCCGTCCGTCGTTTCGCTGTAAGGTGCGCAGAGGGCAAACGTCAGGAAATCCAACATGGCTAACACCACTAAGGCACCGGTTCCATGGGTCTGGAATTAGAATCGAGTAAATATCTTTGAAAATACAATTGTGAAGAGTTTAGATTCATGGTGGATATTTGGTGGGAAGATTGAATTATGAATGAGGAATTGGCGGAGGGGATTTTTGTCTGGAAGATGGGAGAAAAGGTCGAGAACACAGAGAAAAAAGGGTAACTGAAAGGTGAAGATGGATCAGAAATGTCATAACAAATGATGAGGAACAGATGGCAGGAAAAGTAGATAGACAAACAACTAGAATTATTAGGAGTTCAGAGAGATATACCTCACTCCCATACCTACGATATCCATCTACAAAAGCCAACAAATAACTTGGTTTCATATGAAATAAATATAAGGTTACTACATAAGTTATTTTGCTGATTATGTTAAATGATATAATATTCATTTATCACAGTATTACTTTATCTAATTACAGTATACAAACTTTTGATACTATATCCGAGATGTATGAATTCCGTTGGATTTATTTGTATCATCGAAAGTTTTAATTTGAGGACCTTCTACTTTGATAAGAAAAGCAGAGACAACACACTACCACGTTTCCAAACAAGCTCGAACAACTGTCGCCACACTCACCACGTGGCTGACCCAAGTCTCGAGTAGCTTCTCCTGGAATTTCGGGGAGGCGAGAAGCGACGCTTTGTTGAGTTGCTCCTGTTTCAGATCAGGGTAGTCGTGCATCGGTTGCATAAGGGCGCACAGCATGTCCAGGGCGGCGTGGTTGATGCCGCCGTCGTTTCTCTGGAGCGCTTTGACGACTTTCACGCCGACTTTCTCCCTGAAACTGCACGGAGAAAACACTAAAGATGTTCGCTTCACAGGGAACATGATGTCTATTGCAATATGGATATGTCATGTTCATTAAATTTAAAATCAGAAAATGCTCCAATTAATAATTATTTAATACAATTCAGGATAAAAAAGGACTGTTTCTAAGTGAAAACAATTAACAAATACATATATCTAAAACGCAGTATATGACTGCTGTATATGTAAAGCCCTGTCCACACGATCGAGCATGCCCGAAGGGCAAACAGTGATACCAGATCACAATAGTTAGTAAGAATGAGGGTTAATGACATCAGAAGTGGGAAAACCACAGACAGGGATCTGGCATCATACAGTGTTGCCAGATCCGTGCCTTTAGTTTTCCCGCTTCTGACGTCGTCAACCCTCATTTTCACTAACTATTGTGGCCTGGTATCACTGTTTGCCCATCGGGGCTGCTCGATCGTGTGGACAAGGCTTAAGACACATCTTATTTTGTGCTGGAATACTGATCCTACTGTAAAGTGTAGGTTCAGGGTCACACATTAACAAAAAGGGTGAAATGATGGACACCTGGGAGCTTACATGTGATACAAAGGCACGGTACGACTACCTTACTTCAGTGCTGTATTTGAGTCCGATAAATAAATGTACCGTTGAGCCCAGGGAATGTTCGTGAACCACAAATGCTTTATAGGGCTGTTATTAGATAGATACACCTAACATACAAAAAAACGTATAAACTCGTACCCCGGTAGAGACGTGAGGCAGGCAAATCCAGCCTTCGACGCCACTAATCTCCGCAGAGCGTGAAACTGTGCCTCGACTTCCTCGGCTGGCAATGTCGTTTGGTCTCCTTCTCTTAAGACTAGTGCACCCAATCCTCCCGTGATCAGTCTCTCTTTGTTTTCGGCAAACAGTCCCTATTCGGGAAAAAAACAAGTATGAACACCTACTATTACAGTAATGCCTCACAACACAAAATTAATTCGTTCTGGAGCGGCTTTTGTAAAGTGATTTTTTCGTGTTGTGAGTCACATTTCACATGCAAATTGCCTGATTTGTTCCAAACCCTACAAAACACCACATTAAACCTCATTATAAAGCTGAAGTATAACCACAATGAAATACTGTACAGCCAAATACATTTAAACCTTTCAATCTACCTACACTAAATGTTAATACCTGTAAATTAAGTAGTTATTACAACATAATGTAATAATAAATTGAAAATAATGCAATACATACAGTACAATATTGCAATATTATAGTTACCCCTATCAAAGACTACAGATACCTTTTTGGTCTCAACCTATTTTCTTCAACTCTGTGATGGGTGACTATTTTATTCTTGGCCTAGCTGGCAAATCTCTTTTCCTAAAGTGAACATTTTTTCGTAAAGTGAGTCATAAAAATATTCGCATCTCATTTCGTAGCTTGAAAATTTCGTAAGCAGAGTCTTTCGTGAAGAGAGGTATGACTGTATATACCGTATTCATATACATAGAATACATAACTAGAATTTAAAACTATACATTTATCAGATGGTGTTAGAATAGTAGGGAAAAAGAATACCATACATTGTTTTCATAAAAAGTTCAATTATCTATAATCAGGTAAAGAAAAGATGTTTAAGTCATGATTGAGAATAATCCTTCAAGAAAAATAACTGCCCACAAGAGAAAATTACCTAGCCAGGCCTGAGAGTATATTACTTCTATGGTTATGTATGTACAATTTTTTCACATTCATATATTAAATATTTTAAAAAAAAGCAAACATTATAATTGTCAAAATTCACAGGCATAAAAAATACATTACAACTGTACCTCATAAAGTATTTAAGTTATCCAAATATTATCAAATGTTTCTAACACAAAAATTAGGGAGGACACTAACCTCTCCTGTGACAGCATGTAATAACCCTGAGTAAGAAACGTTTGCATTGAATCTATCGACCGTTTCAGAAAAAGTCCAGCCAGGAGGCGGCTGCTGGAGGAATTTGACGTGCATAGATTCGACCTCTTCGTCGACTGGCACTTCTAAGGGACCTAATCTCTTTCCCCTCGGCGTGGGCGTCATGCGCACGTGAACGTCCAAGTTGCCCGACGCACGGACGCCGTCGATGAGTGACGCCAGCAAAGAATCTCTGGGAAAGAGAATTAGGGATTATAAAAACTGCTGAGGCCTAGGTTAAATTTATAAAATTACTGTTTGGGTGGATGGATGGAGTGAAGGAAGTTCTGGGTGATAGGAGGACAGATGTGGGAGAGGCAAGAGAGCGTGCTAGAAATAGGAATGAATGGCAAGCGATTGTGACGCAGTTCCAGTAGACCCTGCTGCTTCCTCCGATCCCCTTAGATAACCGCGGAGGTAGCAGCAGTAGGGGATTCAGCGTTATGAAGCTTCATCTGTGGTGGATAACGGGGGAGGGTGTGCTGTGGCACCCTAGCAGTACCAGCCAAACTCGGATGAGTCCCTCGTCAGGCTGGGAGGAGCATAGAGAGGAAAGGTCCCCTTTTTTTCATTTGTTTGATGGTGGCTAATCCCCAAAATTTAGGGGAAGTGCTTTAGTATATGTATGCATGTACTGTTGATAAATATTTTAATAGCAACACAAAACTGAGCCAGCTGGCTCATTGCCAAAAAGCATAGGAGGATCCTGTGTTGTACAGCATAGTATGATAAACATAAGATAATGGGCCATACTAAAATTTGTGGGTTGCTCTGATGAGTTAAATTGCTCAGAGATTGTAAAAAGATAGCCATTAACTATAGTTAGCTAAAACATTTAAATCAGAGTGGAAACCACATCTCAGTGAAGTGATGTAAAGGGTTGACGAACAGCTGGTCGGAAAACAAGCAGTGTAGATAAAGAGGAAACAAGACAAGGACTCAGTAGGATAGATATGAATATCATGGAAATACTGGATAGGTAGAGACCTAGACCTGATGGAATTTCAGGATGAGTTCAGGAGACAGAAGAGTGGAAAGAGTTCATTTTGAATGATGAGGACTGAAGTCTACCAAAAAAAAACTGAACAATAAACATATTACAGCAATGATAACAGCATAAACAGCGTCCCTACAAGGAATTTCAGGATGAGTTCAGAAGAGTGGAAAGAGTTAATATTGAATGATGAGGACTGAAGTCTACAAAAAACTGAACAACAAATAAACAGTTTCTACAAAGAAAAAAGAACGGTAAAACAGCTTGACGCACCTGTCGGACGACGTGTAGACCCTACTGCCTCCGCGAACATACTCGACAGTGAGCTTCTGCGGATTCTCCTGATTTCTGACGAGCGCAAAGACGTCCGAGAGGGGTTTTAGAGTGACGATCGAGTACGAGTTGGGATCTCGCTCGATCAGACACGTCTCACTTATGCAAAGCGTTCTTCTCACTGGGTCGTTGTGTCTGTGGGTCACTTTATTTACTGAAAATTCACATAACGATGTGATGTGCTCATCGCCACTGGAAAAATACGAAGGATTTAGAAATACATATATTGAAGTTGAGCAGATATTGATATGATTAAAAGCTTACCATTGCCAGGGAGAAAATGTCTATAATTCAAAATAAATATGTATATAGTATACAAAGTTTTTTAAAATTATTATTATTATTATTATTATTACTTGCTAAGCTACAGCCCTAGTTGGAAAAGAGGGATGCTATAATTATGCCCAGGGGCTCCAACGGGTTAAATAGCCCAGTGAGGAAAGGAAACAAGGAAAAATAAAATATTTCAAGAACAGTAACATGAAAATAAATATTTCCAATATAAACTATAAAAACTTTAACAAAACAAGAAGAGAAATTCGGTAGAATAGTGTTCCCGAGTGTACCCTCAAGCAAGAGAACTCTAACCCAAGACAGTGGAAGACCATGGTACAGATGCTATGGCACTACCCATGACTAGAGAACAATGGTTTGATTTTGGATACAAATCAATTGTAGAGATTTCCAACTATATAAATCAATGCTAAATCATTTATTATCATCTCATTACAGGATCAGAAAACTGTTTTCAATAGGGGATTCGATGGTTACAAAAGGCATTACCAAGCATTTTAATTTTCATACATTGCATTCCCTTTTGGCAAATGCGAGAGATATTAAAGTAAATCATGAAATGGCTGCCGTTTGTCTGTGCAAAATAATGTTCAGGTAATTTCTTTTTGTTCCTATCTTTATGCAATCTAATTTTAAATGAAACTTCTAATCAAATATAATTTCAAACAGTTTTTGACGGTTTTTCTTTAGAGGAGTAATCATTTCAATCCTGTTTTTTCACATCTTATTAGTTCTCTTGCTTGAGGGTACACTCGGGCACACTATTCCATCTAATTTCTCTTCCTCTTGTTTTGTTAAAGCTTTCATAGTTTATATAGGAAATATTTATTTGAATGTTGCTACTGTTCTTCAAATATTTCATTTTTCCTTGTTTCCTTTCCTCACTAGGCTATTTTCCGTATTGGGGTCCCTGGGCTTATAGCATCCTGTTTTTCCAACTAGGCTTGTAGCTTAGCAGGTAATAAATAAATAATAACAACAATAATAATAATAATAATAACAATAATAATAATAATAATAATTCCAGGTTGAAATAAACTCTGCAAATTACTAAAAACACATAAAACGTGTAATTAATTCTTCAACTCTTACATTCGTCAATCAATCAATCATACTTCGAGTAAACAATTTCTATCACAAGCATGAAAAACCCTTCAAGGAAATAACCTGCAAATTACAGGAACTAAAAGAATTGCACTTACCTATATTTTCCTAGCCTAGTGTCTAATGCCTTCTGTAACGTTATGCAGACTTTTTTCGCTGGTATAGTAATTCCTATGTATTTCTTAGCATTATCCTCGACTTTCTTCAGGATTTCGTCTCGACGGTCGGTACAAAATATGTGCAGCCTACCAAACCCTCCGCTCTGAAAATGATAAATGACATAATTCTTATCAAAGAGGTAATCATTTCCTTCAGGGTTTTGTCTCAACAATCGGTACAAAATACAATATGTGCAGCCTACCAAAATCTTCCACTCTGAAATTGATAAATGATATAATTATTATTCAAAAGGTTATCATTCCAATACCAGGAAGTCCTCAGCTTACTGGGTTCCAAGAAGCTGTTTCTAAGACGAATTGTTTGTACATAAAATTTTGTTACAATTTATCCTAGAATACGCTTCACCTAACTCGCATGACTAAGATTTTCAGCTTCAAAAGTCAACAAATAGTCCTGGTTCATATCACAAATGTCGTCTTGCTTATTGCATTAATTCACATAATATTAGTAACAGTATTTCATTATGAACTTTTGATACAATATCTGAAATCTATTTCAGTTTGATTTGTATTTGTATCTCAGAATGTTTTGGGGGACCTGCAAATCTTCATTTAGTCTTACCTAAATGAGCAAAGAACCTCTAGATAATAAAAATATAAGCACAACAATCCAGCCCACACTGTACGATACCCTTATCCAAGTCTATCAGCAACAGCTGATGCCAAAGGCTTGACAAATCACCCTCCCCACTACATTTTTATTTCTTTATTTTCAGTGTGCTCCCACCGTTGTGGAATAATCCATCCTATTGGTTTTTTTATTTGGTTAGTTTGCCTATCCTCAGCTTCAGGATAGTTGTAGGCTTGTCTTCACAATTTTGTAAAGAGAATGTATCATCATCTATTATCAGTGAGCTCTGGCCCGTATATATCTTCCTTACAAAGAGAAGGACATAAAACCTGCTTCCCCTAATAAGCCCTTACTTTGACATGGCCTTTTGCGAGTTTGTGCGAATTTTAAGATATTCCTAAATGAGTACAATAAAATCAATGTTACTACTAGGAGGAACACACATATTCTTCAGAGACTTCTCCTTCAGGTCTCACTAACATTTAGGATCAACTGGGATTGGGAATCGCAAGTCTGCCGGCTTGTTCAAAGATAGGTTGATATTAAGTTTCGATAGAATTCTAATTTTTTTCTTGATATCAAACAGAATTTAATGATTGGATTGATGAACAGAAAGTAACGATGGTAATTTATAACACGAGGATATTGTAGCAAAACAAATGGAAAGTGTAACCATCAGATAATATGAATTCATAATATAGGCAACAACTTGTGAATATTTCTTATATTCTAAGAGACTAATTTTCTACCTAGTTTCTACAAAAATTGAAGCAAAGTTCTTCAATATGCACATTACCTGTCACTTAAAAACTAGCTAAACGTGCTTTCAATACGTAATAATAAAAATGAAAAAATCTAAATTAATTTGTATTTTCTGTAGTTATACAAACACCACGGTCCTTTAAAAGATGGATATGTCTTTAGCGGCTCTGTAACAACTATTTAATCGTTAACAAGGGCGTTTGTTAACAAGTGGAATGAGAAGGAACACCGACCTACCCAAGTGTCGCAGAATAACCACTTTTGTCCTTAGGCCTAAGACTAAGATAGGTGGTTGAGGTGGGGAAAATTAATTGAAATTTCAATCTTTGAAAGAGAGAGACTTACTCACTGGAGAGTAGAAATCCCTAAGAACCAAAATGGAAGGTTGTTTTCTTCCCTGGACATGTCATCCTTCTTGATCCAATACAAGAGCGAGAAAGGTGACTTCGACAACATCCTAACAGCTAACTATAGGGATGCAGAAGTTATTAGGGCCTCGGACAGTACTAGCTTAAATGGAAGATAATATTATGCCCCAGAGAACCATTTTTCCCTCAGAGCCAAACCAGGCAAATCAAGAGAAATGTTTGATAAGATGACCCATCCTCGCCCTTGCCAGGAGCATGGAAGAGATGCTTCTTGGCAAGACACAAGTTGCTTGTGCGTGTCCGCCAAAGGCCCATTATACACAGACGGAACAGATGTGCTCTCTAGGGGTATTCTGATCCGCTTATAAGAAAGGTGTACCGTCGTGCTACTCTAGTCGGTATCAGATGTCCTACCAGCGTGTAACAGTTGCAGTTGCTATGCCCTCTCGAGATTCATTGATTTGAAGTTCTCTGACATCAAAGGTCATTGACGCCCTCTTGAGAGAGGAACAAGAAAGACAAGAAAGACTTGTTCCTGGTACCTTACACAGGAGGCATATTAAGTCCCATACAGGAAATGGGACTGTTACACATTTACTAAGCAGCCATCTCAGGACCCATGAAAGAGAGGTCCAAGGGTCTGTGGGCAATGTCCATAAGATTCAAAGGTGGCCCAACACCTTCAGTACCAAGTTTACTAATACGTAAACCAGAAGGGTACTGAAAGGGCTAGGGTTGTGAGTTCTTTAGATGGTAGAGGTACATACTGGTCAAAGTCCACATCTACAAGCAGAGGGGCTCATCAAGCAAGAAGAAACAATGTCTGTACACATTGCAGCCCAAGACAAAGGTAGTTATTCTGTGATGGGCAGCTGGGTGGAGATTCCCCTCACAGCACCATTTGTTATCATACTACCTTATTAACGATTCAACGTCGTTCCAACATCACTAAAGACATATCTGTATTTCAAAGGACAAAGGGTTTGTACAGTATATGTGTAGGAACAAATAAGATTATTACCTGTATACAAATACCTCCAGGAAGGTCTGATATGGGAACTAAAGCTTCTATGTCTTTGAACATATATGATGTTAGGGGAGTTCCCGTGGTAGGGTCCAGCTGATCGACAGAGCAGGGTGTCACTTCCAGCACCACAGACTGCTTACTCTCCGTCCAGTGAACTTTCTGTGCATTAGCTCGCTGTTGGTAGATTAAAGTATATCTTGTAAGTATGAGAAGGAAGTATAAAGTATGAATCATTATAAAATTGTCAATAAATTTACCAATTACATAAGAAATTTAAGCATACTATGATAGGAATCAGTTGGCACGTAAGCTTGAGGCACAGGAAAATTCTTTGAAGGTTGAGGTGAACGGTTTCTGACAAGGGATTTCCATCAACCAAATAAAAAGCAATCCTTTCTATTTCATCCATTCACTTGAACATATATTTTAGCATATAACATACTCAATTTAAAACTCAATTGTTACAACTTTAAATAAAAGATCATTCACAGAAACTCACCAAATTATCCGAGACAGACTCTGAAAAACTGTGTCTGTACACCAGAGCCTCGGAAATTATGTCGGTGCGATGCTCGGATGAAAATCTCATGTGGTCAACTTTTTTGCCTTTTCGCATCGTTATGATGAATTCATTGGGAACCTGAAACGTCAAACGAAAATCAGCTGGAAATGATCAAGGTTATTTTGTATTCTGAAACCCAAAGATTTAATAAATTACAATCTTTCTCATCCAAGTTAAGGCAGAACAGGTGATAACTTTCCCTTCCCCATAACAAACTCACGGCAGGTTGATCTACACAACACATACGTTAGTGAAGAAATTCTTATCGTCACAAGAATAATTAGAACATTTACAAGGTGTCTTACCTGCCCAATGCCTTTCAAGGCTGGTGTTATGTTAATAAAGTCATAGTAATACCACTGGTTGGTAATTTCCATGCTGTTTGGGTTGTAGGTGGTGATGCCTGCATTCCCCACACTGAATATCCTCTTGTATCTAAAAGGAATTTGATAAAGAATTGTGATGTTTAGATAAAAGTACGATGAATAAAAAGGCAATACGTACACTGAAGTTTTAACAAGTCTAAATGTGCAAGACTATACCAATTCTTAAACTTATAAACTTAACCCTCTTACCCCCAGGCTATTTGGAACTTTCCACCCCTTAACCCACAGGCGTTGTTTTTGTTTTTTCAAGCACATTTTACAATACTGTATATATTTTTTAAATTGCTCTAACAGCCTCAATTTTCGTCATAGAGAGGTCAGTTTGGTCTCATTCTTTTGGAAAATGCCTGAAGTTTCTCATAAAGTTATCAAAAATATGCTAAAAAAAATATAAATAGCAGTTTTTCGCGAGGATGTACCAGTACGTCCATGGGAATAAAGGGATGGCTTTTGTGAAATGTACCAGTACGTCCATGGGAATAAAGGGATGGCTTTTGTGAAATGTACCAGTACGTCCATTGGGGGTAAAAGGGTTAACATAAAATTCCTTAGCTTGAGAAAATAAAAGCTACCGTACAATAGTGTACATCTACCGATTGTTTCTTACAGAGGAATTAGTAAAGTGGTAAATTTTTTCTTTTTTTTTAAAAGCATAACTGACTCGTACAAAATTCATTTAAAAATAAGACAAGAATAATTTTCCTCACAATTACTACAGGAGCATATCAACGTCAAGCTCAGTGGCTGTGATATCACTATCCAAGCAACACTACGATGAGTTTGCCCGCGATCAGAATGCTCTTAACTTTAAAATATTTTAATTATAAAATAAATTTTTGAATATACTTACCCGGTGAATATATAATAGCTGCAACTCTGCGGCTCGACAGACAACATACTTAAAAAACTCGCGAGCGATCGCTATGCAGGTTGCGGGTGTGCCCACCAGCGCCAACTGTCGGCCAGATACCACTCTCGGATGTAAACAAAACCTTCAATTCTTCTCGTCCCACTGCGTCTCTATTGGGGAGGAAGGGAGGGTCGTTTAATTTATATATTCACCGGGTAAGTATATTCAAAAATTTACTTTATAATTAAAATATCATTTTTAAATATTTAACTTAGCCGGTGAATATATAATAGCTGATTCACACCCAAGGAGGTGGGTAGAGACCAGAGTTAAATATGTTTACATCGTACAGTATAAGCTAAGAGTTTTTTCATTTTGACAGTTATCAATATAACAAAACCAAAATAAATAGGTACTGTACCTGGTAAAGAAGTCGACTTAGACGATTACTCTGCCTTGTAAGTACGTCTTCCTTACGGAGCCCAGCGATCCTCTTAGGATGCTGACAGACTCCCAGGAGCTGAAGTATCAAGGGCTGCTACCCATACAACAGGACCTCATCAAATCCCTAATCTGGGCGCTCTCAAGAAATGACTTTGACCACCCGCCAAATCAACCAGGATGCGAAAGGCTTCTTAGCCTTCCGGACAACTCATAAAAACAACATTAAAAAACATTTCAAGAGACAGATTAAAAGGATATGGAATTAGGGAATTGTAGTGGTTGAGCCCTCACCCACTACTGCACTCGCTGCTACGAATGGTCCCAGTGTGTAGCAGTTCTCGTAAAGAGTCTGGACATCTTTCAAGTAAAATGACGCGAACACTGACTTGCTTCTCCAATAGGTTGCGTCCATGATACTTTGCAGAGATCTATTTTGCTTAAAGGCCACGGAAGTTGCTACAGCTCTAACCTCGTGCGTCTTAACCTTAAGCAAAGATCGGTCTTCCTCACTCAAGTGTGAATGAGCTTCTCGTATTAACAATCTGATAAAATATGACAAAGCATTCTTTGACATAGGTAAGGATGGTTTCTTAACCGAACACCATAACGCTTCAGATTTGCCTCGTAAAGGTTTAGTACGAGCTAAGTAGAACTTAAGAGATCTAACAGGGCATAATACTCTTTCTAGTTCATTGCCTACGATCTCCGATAAGCTAGGAATATCAAAAGATTTAGGCCAAGGACGAGAAGGCAGCTCATTCTTGGCTAGGAAACCAAGCTGCAGAGAACAAGTAGCTTTTTCTGACGAAAACCCGATGTTCTTGCTGAAGGCATGAAGCTCACTGACTCTCTTAGCCGAGGCCAAGCATACCAGGAAAAGTCTTAAGAGTGAGATCTTTCAGGGAGGCTGAATGTATAGGCTCAAACCTGTCTGACATGAGGAATCTTAGGACCATGTCTAAATTCCACCCAGGTGTAGCCAAACGACGTTCCTTAGAGGTCTCAAAAGACTTAAGGAGGTCTTGCAGATCTTTATTGTTGGAAAGATCTAAGCCTCTATGCCGGAAGACCGAGGCCAACATGCTTCTGTAGCCCTTGATCGTAGGAGCTGAAAGGGAGCGAACTTTTCTCAGGTATAAGAGAAAATCAGCTATTTGGGCTACAGAAGTACTGGACGAGGATACGGAAACTGACTTGCACCAGTCTCGGAAGACTTCCCACTTCGATTGGTAAACTCTAATGGTAGAAGCTCTCCTCGCTCTAGCAATCGCACTGGCTGCCTCCTTCGAAAAGCCTCTAGCTCTCGAGAGTCTTTCGATAGTCTGAAGGCAGTCAGACGAAGAGCGTGGAGGCTTTGGTGTACCTTCTTTACGTGAGGCTGACGTAAAAGGTCTACTCTTAGAGGAAGACTTCTGGGAAAGTCTACCAGCCATCGAAGTACCTCGGTGAACCACTCTCTCGCGGGCCAGAGGGGAGCAACTAACGTCAACCTTGTCCCTTCGTGAGAGGCGAATTTCTGCAGTACCTTGTTGACAATCTTGAATGGTGGGAATGCGTAAAGATCTAGGTGTGACCAATCTAGGAGGAAGGCATCTATATGTATTGCTGCTGGGTCTGGGACTGGAGAGCAATAGATTGGAAGCCTCTTGGTCAGCGAGGTTGCAAAGAGATCTATGGTGGGTTGGCCCCAAGTCGCCCAAAGTCTCTTGCACACATCCTTGTGGAGGGTCCATTCGGTTGGAATTACTTGCCCTTTCCGACTGAGACAATCTGCTAGGACGTTCAAGTTGCCCTGGATGAACCTCGTAACTAGGGAGATGCCTCGATCTTTTGACCAGATGAGCAGGTCCCTTGCGATCTCGTACAGAGTCAGTGAGTGGGTACCTCCCTGTTTGGAAATGTACGCCAAGGCCGTGGTGTTGTCCGAGTTGACCTCCACCACCTTGCCTCGAAGGAGATTCTCGAAGCTTATCAAGGCCAGATGAACCGCCAAAAGCTCCTTGCTGTTGATATGCATGCTCCTCTGACTCGAGTTCCACAGACCTGAGCATTCCCGACCGTCCAAGCCCCAGCCCAAGTCCGATGCGTCTGAGAAGAGAACGTGGTTGGGTTTCAGAACTGCTAGGGGAAGACCCTCTCGTAGACTGATATTGTCTTTCCACCAAGTCAGACAAGTCTTTATCTTTTCAGAAATCGGGATCGAGACCGCCTCTAACGTCTTGTCCTTTTTCCAGTGAAAAGCTAGATGGAATTGTAGAGGTCGGAGGTGTAGCCTTCCTAGCGAGACAAATTGCTCCAGGGATGATAGCGTTCCTACCAGACTCATCCAATTCCTGACTGAGCAACGTTCTTTCTTCAACATCTTCTGGATGACGAGCAGGGCTTGATCTATTCTGGGGGCCGACGGAAAAGCCCGAAAAACTGGACTGTGAATCTCCATCCCTAAATACAGAATAGTTTGGGATGGGATCAGTTGGGACTTTTCCAAGTTGATTAGGAGTCCCAATTCCTTGGTCAGATCTAGAGTCCAATTGAGATCCTTCAGACAGCGATGACTGGAAGAAGCTCTGAGAAGCCAGTCGTCCAAATAAAGGGAGGCTCGGATGTCCGATAAGTTGAGGAATTTTGCCACATTCCTCATAAGCCTCGTAAACACGAGAGGAGCCGTGTTTAGGCCAAAGCACAGGGCCCGAAACTGGTACACCACATCGTCGAAGACGAATCTCAGAAAAGGTTGGGAATCTGAGTGAATGGGGATGTGGAAGTAAGCGTCCCTTAGGTCGAGAGAAACCATCCAGTCTCCCTTTCTGACCGCTGCTAAGACTGACTTTGTGGTCTCCATGGTGAATTTCGTCTTAGTGACAAAGACATTCAGAGCACTGACGTCTAGCACCGGTCTCCAACCTCCTGTCTTCTTTGATACTAGGAAGAGACGGTTGTAAAACCCCGGTGATTGAAGGTCCGAGACTTTGACCACCGCTCCCTTCTCTAGTAAAAGAGACACTTCCAGTTTCAGGGCTTGTCTCTTTGCTTCCTCTCGGTACCTGGGAGAGAGATCGATGGGGGACGTCGCTTAGAGGAGGTCTGCGTACAAAAGGGATTTTGTACCCCTCTCTGAGCAACCTCACAGATTGTTGATCTGCGCCTCTCTTCTCCCAGGCTTGCCAGAAGTTCTTGAGTCTGGCACCTACTGCTGTCTGAAGTTGCGGGCAGTCAGACTCTGCCCCGCGAGGACTTGGATCCTTTCTTCTTTCCTCTCTTCCCTTCGGCACGAGCACCTCCCCTGCTGGGGGCTCTGCCACGAAAGGGCGGAATAAACCTGGACGCTGGAGTGTCTATCCTAGGTCTAGCAGACAAGGCAGGCAAAGGGGGAGCTTTGCGAGCCGAGGACGCAACTAAATCGTGGGTGTCCTTCTGCACTAAAGACAAGGCAATTTCCTTAACTAAGACTTCAGGAAACAAGCACTTAGACAAGGGCGCAAAGAGTAGCTCAGATCTTTGGCATGGCGTCACTCCTGCTGAAAGAAAAGAGCACAGAGACTCTCGTTTCTTTAGGACTCCGGACGTGAAAGAAGCGGCAAGCTCGTTGGATCCATCGCGGACGGCCTTGTCCATGCAGGACATAATGAGTAAGGAAACATCCCTATCGGCAGATGAGATTTTCCTACTCAGGGCTCCCAAACACCAGTCCAGGAAGTTAAAAACTTCAAACGCCCTAAAGATGCCTTTAAGAAGGTGGTCCAGGTCCGAGGATGACCAACTAGTCTTCGCACGTCTCATGGCAAGGCGGCGGGGAGAGTCTACAAGACTTGAGAAGTCGCCCTGGGCAGAGGCAGGAACTCCCAAGCCGAGAACTTCTCCCGTGGCATACCAGACGCTCGATCTAGACGAGAGCTTAGATGGGGGGAAGGCAAAGGCCGTCTTCCCTAAACTCCTCTTGGTTTCTAACCAATCGCCTAACAGCCGTAAAGCTCTCTTGGATGAGCGAGAGAGAACGAGTTTCGTAAAGGCTGGCATGGCAGCAGGAACGCCTAAAACGAACTCTGACGGCGGCGAACGAGGAGCCACAGAGATAAAGTGTTCAGGGAACAACTCTTTAAACACAAGCATGACTTTTCTAAAGTCCATAGATGGTGGAACTGCTTTAGGCTCATCTAATTCTGAAGGCTGATCCTCAGGCTGTGGTTCAGCAACGTCCTCATCTGACAGTTCCTCATCTGATAACTGATGAGAAAACGGCAAAGGGGTAGGCAACGTTTGACTCGCAGCGTCCGGCCGCACTGGTGCATACGTGATGGAGCAGGACGCAGCGTCCTGAAACTGCTGAACAGTCTGGGAACTGTCAACAACAACAGGTGCGCGGGGACGCACAGCGTCCACCCGAGACTGTTTAGACCGTCTGGGTTGTGCAGTCAACACCATACTGGGTTGCGGAGGTTGACGCACCGCGTCAAAACAAGTCAACTTTGATGGTTGGTGACCGTCCTGAACGTCACCAGTCGCATCAGTGAGTTGCCTAACGTCAACGTGCGGCTGGAAATCCACACGGGATCGCATCGGGGGAGGAACAACCCCAACTGGTTGACGCGAGAAAGCTACATCAACGTCAACAGGACGCACAACAGAACGCTTGGATGGCTGACGGCCAGTAGGTTCAACGGAAACCTTCTCTGCGTTGAAGTCCTCCATAAGGGACGCAAGCTTAGACTGCATGTCTTGCAGTAACACCCATTTAGGGTCTACGGGAGCGGGTGCGGTAACAGACGGGGTTAGCGACTGAGACGGCACAACTTTGCCTCTCTTAGGCGGTGAGCAGTCATCAGATGACGGCAACGGGTCCGAACTGTCCCAGTGGCTACATCCGGGACGTTGGACTTGTCCTGAAGGGACCGACTTGCGTTTTAAAGGTCTAGAGACCTGGGTCCAAGGTTTCTTACGTGAAACGCCTTCGGACGACGAGGTAAAAATGGGCTCTCTCGTCTTAAGGTAGGGGCGATCTTGACGAGATACGCCTGATACCAAAGAGGGAACGTCTGTTCGATGATCAAGGCCTCTCGAACCCATAAGTCGTACGACATTGCTTCTCCCCTGGGCTTGGGAGCTTGCAAGAGGTCCCGGACTAGGTGGACGACAGGCACGAACAGACGAACCCTCGGTCGCAACACTGTTCACAACACTTTGCGTAACACTAGGCACTTTCCCACTTTCCGCCGTGGCACTTTGGCACTTGAGTTCATTCACGTCTGCCATGAGTTGGTTACGGTCACTTGCTAAAGCCTCAACTCTCTCCCCCAAGGCATGGATAGCACGCATCATGTCTTGCATAGACGGTTCCTGAGTGCTAGGAGGGGGGTTAGGAACAACCACTACAGGGGAAGGATTAGGTTCAGGGGCATGTGGAGAGGAAAAATCTACGGACCTAGAAGAACTTCTCCTTACCCTATCTCTCTTTAGTCTGCGTGTATATTTATCAAATTCGATCCAATCGAATTCCGAAAGGCCCACGCATTCCTCACACCGATCTCCCAATAGGCAGGTTTTACCCCGACAATTGGAACAAACAGTGTGAGGGTCGAGAGAAGCCTTTGGAAGACGCCTATTACAGTCCCTAGCATTACACTTTCGAAACTTAGGAACTTGAGAAGGGTCAGCCATTTTGAATTAGTCAAAGGAAAATTCCAAAAAACGATCTAAGTCATCAACAAATAATCCGATTCAAAAAAGAGTTCAAGGGTTTATTTTGAAGAAAAACACCTGTACTGCGAAAGCTCAAACCAAATTAAAGTACTTCACCAAATATGATGGGAAAACTCCAGGTTCTACAGCGAGTAAAAGTACGTCTTGTCGCCAACGTCGACAGAGAAGAATTGAAGGTTTTGTTTACATCCGAGAGTGGTATCTGGCCGACAGTTGGCGCTGGTGGGCACACCCGCAACCTGCATAGCGATCGCTCGCGAGTTTTTTAAGTATGTTGTCTGTCGAGCCGCAGAGTTGCAGCTATTATATATTCACCGGCTAAGTTAAATATTTAAAAAGACAGTATTTCAAAACAATATAGTATCTTAATCATTTTTTTCTGAAATCACTATCCAAGCAACACTACGATGAGTTTGCCCGCGATCAGAATGCTCTTAAATTTAAAAGACAGTATTTAAAAACAATATAACTTCATAATTTTTTCCAAAACAACTGACTAAAGTTGCCTGGCAAGGCATTTTTTGGCAAATTATTTGCGAGGGACGAAGATGCAATGTATATACGGAGATACTGGAGGCTTCCTTTCAGACAACAAAATTTCTATCAGAAATATTGTCATATTTTGCAAATGCTGTTGTACAGTACAGTATTTATGACCTATCATTTTCTATATATTTCAAGATTATCAAAGACTTTACACTAAACTAATATAACTCCTGTAAGGTAAATAACAGCAGACCTGTAAGCACTCGGAATTTTATCCAACTAAGAAAAAAGAATCTAAAAAGTGCAAGAATGGATTTTTCCCACTGAAACTTAAGTACGTACTGTCCTTCATTACAGGAGCAAATCTGACAGCGCCATATCAATAAATAGGATGAAGATTTTCCACCTTAATACTCACTTTCCCTTCCATGCTGAATGTTTGGTGACAAGATAACAGGCAACATCTTGGTTGTTAGTACCCATGGCTCATGACAAAACTGAAAGAAAAATTTACATATTACATTGGAGATTAAATCTATTCAATCGGGACGGGACAATTTCAGGGTGACTGAAATTACAAATTCGGACATAATTTGTATTGCTAGTTATACAAACCTGAGTGAGAATGAACATATAATACAGTACGTGAATAGTGTAATATTTCCCTGTTGACTCAAAAGTAACGGTTACCTGAAAAATGAGCGTACAGTAAGTTCCAATCATGTGATTCTCAATTGCATGGCTCACAGTGCACAACTAATGCCATGGGAAAGGACAATCGTTAAGAAAAACCGCGTGGAATTTATATTGAGGGGAGAGAAACGCAATCAGAATGTTCCTGTGAAGACGAAACACGAAGGGATGACCACAAGGATATCTTGGCAGTTGTGAAGATATTGCAGCCTGTACAAGCAAAGAGAACCATGATAGTTTCCTCATTCGCTGGTATCGTAGACTGGAAAAGTTGGAACAAAGCAGAAGTCAGAAGTAACATGAAAGCCACTGAAGGATAAGGACGGGAGATCCATTCGTTTGGAGTCCAACAAGCATGCAGAAGACCAATCCTGTACTGACTGGTCATACCGAGACTGCTCAAGCAGTGATGGAGCACTTGGACCGCTGGTGATATGGAAGGCCGGGATTGTGGAGATTATGCGAGTGATGATTCTGTCATATAATCAGTAAGCTGAAACAAGACTATCTGTTAATGTTATTACATTTACAGAAGAATCCCAGCATTAAATGCTTGTGCTAGCACTGGTAGCAGGAGTGAGAGCTGCATTACCTTGTACTGAAACACGGTTGGGCACATCCCTGGAAACCATGTAGAGGAATCAGTCAATGTCTCATGAGACTCGGCCAGTTTGGTCGTCCCTTGCTTCGGTGACTAGGTTCATCTTTTGAGGGCAGCAGGCATCACATCCAAGGGTTGGCAAGAGGTGAGGAAGAAGATGCAAGAACAGACGAGGTGATAGGGGAAGGCAAGCGCATACACTTCGGTTCCCTCTGTCGGTTATTCAGGGTGATCTCAGTGCAGGAAGATCTTGATATGTCAGCGTAGGACGCTGAAAAGAAGCAGTGACAGATGTCCTGTGACTCAAATGTTATGGTCATTGATGAGTAAGCACCAGGTGTAGATTTCAGGTGCCATGAGTTTCAGGCGTGCGTGGAAGGCAGTACAGTCAAAGTCTGTACAAATGGAGACTGTGTACTTGAAGGGCAGCACATTCTTAGTCTATGCACATAGACAGCAGTCTCTGTGACTGTAGCGAGACAGTGTGTGAGGAAGCCTTGTACATGGAGAGCTGTCTCGGTAGTCTCCTTACATCCTCACTCTGTTTGTATGAGGGCTGTTTGGTCCCCATGATCCTTCTGTTGAATTGAGATCTTCCTTGGTGGTGATCTCGTCGTCTCTCAGGAACCATCGAAAGAAGGACATTAAAGAGGGCACCGACCTTTATCCCGATCGAAGGCATAATTACTGGTAACGAGCACATAAACACCTGTACTACATACCATTCAATGCTGGGTACATTCTTTGTACATACCACTCCTCCTGGTACGTACCATCCTCACGATCATGGGGGAGATATACAGTAAATGGAGACAGAGCTACACTGATCAGTTATTTTAGACAAGTTTTTCTTTAGGCAAAGTAGTACTTGGTTAAGGGTGCTGTATTCGGTAAAAGACCAAACACAGGTGGAGAAACACCAGAGACCTTTTTCCCAAAAGAGAAAGATAAGTCTAGAATGGTGGGAGAAGAGTGGCAACCTTTCATCCCAATCAGCAGTGTGCTCAGCCTTGTACGAGAGTAGCTCATGCCGATGTTTCTTGATGCTATGAAACAAACTCCCAGTATGAGATCACAGATTCAACGACAAGATCCAAAATATCAATAGAAGATAAAAGGTTGCTCATAGGCAGCAGACACAAAGGATTTGTGATTCTACAGACAGAATATATGCATATATGATCAGTCTAACTTGAGAGCAGGTGAAGGCTCTCCATGAATTTGGTAAGATTTTAGGATTGTCGTGGCCTTGTTAGTAACGTCTCCACCTGCTGATCGCCAGACTGGGGTTCGAATCCTGCTCAAACTCGTTAGTCCCTTTAGTGCCTGCAACCTTACTATCCTTGTGAGCTAAGGATGGGGGGTTTGGGGGAGCCTATAGACCTATCTGTTGAGTCATCAGTTGCCATTGCCTGGCCCTACTTGGTCCTAGCTTGGGTGGAGAGGGGGCTTGGGTGCTGATTATGTATATATGGTCAGTGTCTAGGGCACTGACCTGCTTGATAGGGCAATGTCACAGTCCCTTGCCTCTGCCATTCATGAGCGGCCTTTAAACCCACCAAACCATGGGCTGTCCAGAGCCCACAGGGACAGTCAAGTCATGTTGACTAATGAAATCTGACAAAGTGTGAAATCGGCACAAACTCAGGAATGACAGATCGCAATGTTTTAAAAATAACACAAAGTACAATTTGAATTTGAAGATAAATAGCATGTTAGCAATATGGTTAAATTGTACGAGTATAGTACAATACCCGTAATGATGAAAAAAAACAAGTGTTCTTGGCATATTCATAGGAGAATGAAAAGGTTCTTCTCATACGAATACAGTATTTGGCAGACATTCACATTTTTTAAATAGCAGTACACACGTTTTAGTATTCAAGCAGTTACGACTGAAAAATATTATTCTAAATGGGAATTAAACTAAGGTTCCCCACCTAACCTAACCTAAGAGTGAAATCCTTTCCTACTTTAGACCTCCAGGTGCTTAGCTTACACCAAGACAAGTTGTAACCTTGAGTTTACTTATGGACTGGCTTCCCTTCTGTAAACAGGCTTTTCAGATGTATTTTGAAATTTGTTATATTTTTTTGACGATCGAGTCATAAAGACTGCTCAAAATACCTATAAACATACCATAATATCTCTTATTCCTTCCGAATTGTTAAGACACTTTGTTTGAAAGGTTCCCAATAAAGACAGCTTCACTAATTGAGATTCAAAATAAAAATAATTTGATTTTCAATTCGTCAGATATGGAGGAAGGAGATTTGCCTAGATAAAGCCACGTGACAGTGAACACATTCCCGATTGAAAATTGAAAGTGTCTACCTGAATTAATAAAGAAAATGGGATATCAAAGTCAAGGCAAGAGTAACAGCGGTTGGGATTTTCATGAACTGTATCCAAGTGCTTCCTGTGGCCGGGTGACGGTCTGAACGATCCCCCGGTCTCAGAATTCTCCTTGACATTGTATAATGGTTCTTTTCCGCCATTAGCTCGCTTCGCTCGCATGAAAATAAAACATCAAGCTCGTATGTACTGGCAAGCGGTAATGTTGAGCTGCGCACGCTAACATTACAGGAAAATAAAACATCAACCTCGTATGCACTGACAAACGGTAATGTTCACGCATGCGCAGATTATCAAGGAGAATTCTGAGACCGGGGGATCGTTCAGACCGTCACACCGGGATGCAGATCGACTTAATCAAATATAAAACGGCAGGAATAAAATAAGATTTTTTTACAAAAAATAATCATTTAGGTCATCAATTGCTATCCACTATTGGTTATGGGGTTCAAAATAGTCGGCTTGAAGAGATCTATTCAATTACATCATTTCCGGAGTCCTAACTAATATCGTACGACTTTATAATAAAACCAGGGAAAGTGGGCGGAGTCCAAAAATATCCTTCAGATCTTTTAGGGAAAAAATCACTTACTTTAAGAGGTATTTTCCCCATAATATCACACACGTAAACTCTATGCAAAAGGACCGATAAGATCTGCATGTCGTATACATTCTTAGGCATATCACATATCGCACAATGTATGCGTCAATTGTCAAATCCACATTATCAAAACACTTAGAACACTAGTCATCAGTTTCTTCTTGAAAGACTTAACATCTTCAGTATTTCGGGTGTCTAGTGGTAGCTTGTTACATAGTGTTGGGGCTGCGTATTTGTAAATATAGAACACTTAGGGGAGCCTTTGTATATCAGCGGCCAGTTCCTCGCTCATTCATTAAAAATGGACATCAACAAGCCTATATTTTCCCCCCTAACCTGACCTACAAGCCGTGTCCTTAACTACTTACCTAACAAGGGGCTAACGGCCCCCGTGCAACCCCCCTTACACTGCCGTATTCTAAGTTAAACATAATAATACATACAGGTGGCCGCTATCATACATACACCCCCACTTAGGAAATCTTTACAATTGAATTAAAATATCTCCATTAGTTTATCAAATAGGCGATGCTATTAGCCCATAACAATCAAGGAAAAAAAACGCACAATCATCGGCATCACAAAGCAATTGGTGTTATAAGACTAGGTTCAGCTGGAAACTTAATCACTATACTATATCTATCAAATCTAAGGGGTGTATGTATGATAGCGGCCACCTGTATGTATTATTATGGCTAACTCAGAATACGACAGTGTAAGGGGGTCGCAGGGGCGTTAGCCACCTCGATAGGCAAATAAGTAAAGAAACACCTTGTAAGTTAGGTTAGGGGGGGAAGTATAATTTAGTTGATGTCCATTTTTAATCAATGCGTGAGGAACTGGCCGCTGATAAACAAAGGCTCCAAATCTAATAATACATTCCGATAAAAACTAAGATATCGCCATTTACGTAGATGAAATTAACCTGGTCTAGGAACCGCCTTTATTAGTAATTAGGTTAAAGTTATGCATTGACCACCATGCTAGACCAAGTCTCTCTCGACTCAATTTCTATCCAGGTTGCCAACTTTAAAACCTAGCTAGCCTAGGCTACTAAGATAAGCAGGCCTAGCTTAGGCCTAGACCAACTGTCAAAATACATGGACATTATTCCCTGTTTGTTAATCCAAGAACCTAATTAGGCTTAAAGACCTGTTATATAACGAATCCCTCTACATTGGCAACAGGTAATCAATAGTATTAGGACAAAATAAACATATCCTAACTTTGACTTAGGCCTAGTGTTAAAATATCCATCTATCTTCCCCTGTCCATAGTCCTAGGCTAATCCGTAATAAGATCTAATCATAATTGTGAATATACAATTAATAATCCCCAATTGCAACACATGATTACATAAATGGGTTTAATAAAGCAGACAGAATCATCAGATAAGCCAAAATACGAACCTAGGTCTAGGTTATCCCGACTAAAGTTTATGGCATAAATCAAAAAATAGGGGAAAAGAAATGGATACACCTCGAGGGGGATACACCCAGGTGTACTGGGGATACGATACACACCTGTTTAAGAAGTACAAATTGGAAAAAAAGGTGTACTACGGCTAACAAGTCTCCATTTGCTCCATCTGTGACAGTTCACACAATGTTTACGGTGGGTGTTTTTACTGGGGGAGGAACTCGGGTCCTGACAACCCGAAAATTATCTCTAAACTTAATATATATGAATTTTTATATTTCTATATTTATAATAAACTTTTTTATATATCATTTTCTTAATTTTATCATTTGAAAATGAAGTATTTTTTAATGTAAGTCTAGGGCATATCCTTATACCTTCACTAGACCGATTTTCGAAAATTATTTTAAAAACTTATTCTAAACCTCGAAACTTAATCTATATGATTTTTTATAGATTTTATATTTATAATCAACTTTTTATTCATCCTCTTCTTAATTTTATCGTTTGAAAATGTAGTATTTTTAATGTAGTCTAGAGCATATCCTTATACCATCACTAGACCGATTTTCGAAAATGATCTTAAAAAACTTATTCTAACTAAATTTTTACCGATTTCATATATAATTCCATCTTATAAATTATATTCTTATAATTTCTAATTGTTTATTTATTAATAAATAATGTTTATTTCCTAGTTATAATACAAGAATCATGATCAGCTGAGAGAAGAAAACATCACCATGATGGTAATACTGATAACAGCGGGTCTTTCGAACACAAGATTTTCCTTTTGGATTAATTTCTTGTTAAATCTTCTAAGTTATTTCAATGGGGGAAAAAGAAATAGATATATTTGTTTATAATATATTATTTACTATTTACATAAGTAAAATCATAGTAATATATTGTTTTAATATTTTTTTTTCTTTTTGGTAATCGAAATCGATTGATACGACTTAGACTTAGTCAAAATATATATTTGCATAATCTATTTAATAAATTAAATTACTTGGCTGAGATTAATTTACTGTAATATATCATATAGTTATTATAATGTTAATTTTACACATTTATAAAGGATTTTAGTAGATTAACTGTACATTAGCTATTGTGAGTTAACACTATACATAAGGAGTTCTATGTCCAGCCTAAAATCTTTAACAGGCTCCACCCAAAAGCCGGCCTTATAACATTTCTCTTATATTCTGGCAATAGTTACATAGATGTACAGTATATGCCAGCCATGTGGGTCACCATTAAAGCATCATAATCACCTATAATCTGTTTTATTAATATTATTGGTATATTTATAGGAATCAGTTGTAAAAAAAAATGTTTTTTTTGGGTGGAACATGTTAAAGATTTTAGGCACCATGTCAATTTCCATACACGGGTTTGCTGGAATTGGAAATTATTAAACCCATTTCATTTTCTAGGTTATTTAGGTCTTTATTCTGAAATTATTTAGTTTAGAAGTAACATACTATTATGGTGAAACATAAATATGGGCACAATAATAGTATTTAATAAAACTCATATACATAAAATACTTATATAAATCAATATATTTAGATAAGTGACATACAATTTTATAAGTGTGACTAGGCTGATATCACAGACAATAACAAAGATTAAGCATTTGTTTTATTATTGTAATTACCTAAATATTTTCTTTTTAGCTCTGCTTGTGGTTCCTGGTTCCTGGTGTGAAGAGCTGGTAGCTAGCTGGACAGTTCTTGGTCCCAGGCTGGAATTAATTACCAGTTGAGCAATGCTTTCCTCCTATATACTTTTCTAGTTTCCATTGACTTTATTGTATATTGGTTCACTTCCTTTTTGTGCTCTGCAAGTCCTTTATACTGAAATCTTAACTTGCAGTTTAAGTATAGGCCTATGGTCTTCATGGCCTATCCCTTGTAATAATCTATTTAGGCTAAACCATTCTCAACGTCATCTGTCTTTTGTTTTAATAACCTTCTTTTATCATTTATTTGCCTATCTTATACTTTATTTCCTTTTGCAGGTTTTAATTTTGTTTTTCACTTCTTCTACCATTTATTTAAATATTTGATTTACTTATTTTTATCATACTTTCACCCAAGCATTCTTTATACATTTTTCTTATTTAATTTAATCTACAATCTCTTGCACTAATACATTTCCTTCTTTAGTTAATATATTGTTATATGACATATTTTTTTGTTTAAACCTATGCGTGTTGTCGAAGGTTGTAGGCCTAGCCTATGCCTTACAGTTCATCTCTCTCTCTCTCTCTCTCTCTCTCTCTCTCTCTCTCTCTCTCTCTCTCTCTCTCTCTCTCTCTCTCTCTCTCTCTCTCTCTCTCTCTCTCTCTTATTCTTCCCAATGATTCTACATTAGCCCATTTGGTTTACAATAGTTTTATATATTTTAATTCGTATTTTCAAAGTCATGTTACTTATCCTTTCTCCATTTCCATAATTTCTTCTTTTTATCTTCTTGAAATATTGTATGGGGAGTTCTGGGGAAAACAAATCTTCTAGAATATAAAAAAGAAAAAACATATTAAACTTGGAGAGATAAGAAAACATAGAAAGAAAAACTCAAGAAATATCTAAAAGGCAAAGTGACAAATGAAATTAAAAGAAAATGAAAAAATATTGTAGATATAACAAACTCGAGTATTGTAATTGGTAACAACAAAAGAGATTATATAGAGTAATTTACTCTAAAAAAGCTGTTATAGTAATGAAGACAAGGTTGGATACGATAGACTTAGAATTATAGAAACAGGAATGAAAATAATAGGTTTTTGTGAGTTGTGGAGAGAAGAACATTTATTTATCTATAGAGAATCAAGAAAATATAGAAGCAGTAGCATAGAATGATGGAAATTACAATAAACAACTAAATAAATTGCCTGATATATTAGACAGACCATGGAATTTAGAAAGGAAAAGTATGCAAGTTGCGAGTTGTGGAGAGAAGAGCATACATTCATCTATAGAGAATCAAGAAAATATAGAAGCAGTAGCATAGAATGAAGGAAATTATAATAACCAACTAAAATTGCCTGATATATTCGATAGACCATGGAAATTAGAAAGGAAAAGGTATGCAAGTTGCTTGTCTATGTTTTTGTGGATACAACCCTAGACCGACAAAGCCCAGACTTTGACGTGTGGCCTTGGTGAAACTGTGACGTCACGCTATCCTTCACGTCCAGTACTTGATTTGTTTTTTGCCACGTCATCATTTTGCCATTAGGTATTACATTTTTCAACATATGGTTTTTCAATGCATAGGAAAAAAACTATATTATCCAGTATTATTTGATTAGTTGATGTTAAATGTTTATCAATTTCATCAATTAATTTGAATATATGTAGGCTACTAGGTCTATTCAAGTTTGATAATATTAGGCCTACATCTAAAAGCTCTGAATTATTGGAATATATCTTAATTTCTCTTTCGTTCTATAGTATTTAGTCTTCATTTACAAATAAATTCAGAGGTAGAATGGTTAATCATTTCAGTTTCACTATATTTATAAACTCAGTGGCATTGACTTACACTCAGCTGGACTCTCTCTCTCTCTCTCTCTCTCTCTCTCTCTCTCTCTCTCTCTCTCTTCTTCTTCTTCTTCTTCTTCAAACTCGAAGAAAGTCACGTTTTGCTATAAGCAAAAGCATCTTTAGAAATATAATATAGATGTGTGTAACCAATTGTTTTAAATACCAACTGTTTGAGCTTACATTCATCCACACATAATACAATATAATATATATTTTTTATTGTTTGACCCATTAGAAAATGTTATATTCCACTTGTAGACAGTAGACCTAAAGTTTCTTCACAACACAATAGGCCTACATAAAAAGGGCATCAAAGTATTTCGTTTGCTTTGTAATTTATTCAAATATAAAGTTGACATTGAGAGTTCCTGGGGTAAGATGTAAAATCAGATAGCTGGCACATGGCAAGAGCAGGTAGAGGGTAACCGATAAGTGTCGATGAAGAGTCCCTTATAGGGATCACACGGGTCCCACGAGAGAAGGCGGTGGTAGACGTACTTCTGTGTGCAGCCGCTGTTGTAGCATGGCGCCAAAGCACGACAGGCAGCGCCTGGGTAAGAGCAAGTCTCCAAACGAATTGTTTGAGTGTAGAAAGGAACGTCGTTGATGATCACCCGCCATTTGCCTTCTCCGTTTTGGGCGCGCTTCGGCGTTGCGTAAGCAACCTCCGAGGGGCAGATATAACCCTCGGGACCGACCCAGTGGGTCACGTCGTAAAGGGAGTCTAAGGTTGACGCTCCAGTGTAGGGGTAACTAAAGCTTATCTCTTGCCCGCGGCTGACGTCCTTGACCAGGTCGTTGGCTGACTGGCTCCGGATGTCCGAATACTTCTTCCGAAAGATGGGGTCAGCATGGATGTAGGCCTTCACCTCGTTCAGAGGGTAGTCATCGTCGCTCAAGCAGTAACTGAGAGCAGAGCTGTTGGCGCAAGATGGCTGTGCAGAGGCGTCGCAATGCACCCGCTGTTTGTACGTCAGAACGTAGCCGGGATTTGAGGCAAGGTTAACCGAGGCCACTTGCAGCGTTGTCAGCCACAGTCCAGCAGCTGCCAGCCAAATCATCTGAAATAACATTGACATCTTTTAATTATTTTCATTTGTGAAAGGAAAATGTGATAGAATTACATTTAAAAGGTTTTCTTGTAACATTTTGTATAATGGTAATAGTGAAAACAGTATGATTAGAACTGATAAATAGCTGATTATGAATAGTTTTGAATAAGTCAGTTATTCATTCTTTGATTTTCTTTGAAAAAGATCACTATTAATCATAGTCATTATTATGCAAAAATTATTCTATAATTATAAAGAAAAATAGAGAATGTATGTAGCCTTTTCAAGTCTTCTGTCCAACCCATCGGGTAACCAATGCTCACTTTAATAGCATCAAATACGGTAACTAATTTAGCAGGGAGTTTTCACGATCGCATACCCTTGCAGTTATCTTATCACTTCTGATGAGAAAATGATGAAATAAGTAGAATGGCAGGCATAGTAAAGATTACAGAGATATGAGTGTCGCGACTGAGATGGTGTGGACATGTGGTGAGGATGGGAGGGAGTGAAGAGGGCTTGGGAGGAACCTGTTGGGGGGGGGGGAGAAGATGAAGAGGGAGGCAGAGTTTTAGGTGGAGAGATGAGGTGAATAATGACATGGAGAGAAGAGGATAGACAGCATTGGAGAGGGCGCATTAGGCAACCAACCCTTTAATGTGAGGATAACGGTTGTGGAGAAGAAGAAGAAGAAGAAGAAGAAAGCAAAGAATAGAATTAATTATAAGGAAATAACATTATTTAAAAAAACATGTAAACAAATGGAATAATAAGTACAATATAATGAATGGAAGAAAAAGAACAAGAAAAACACAAAAGGTTAATAAAACAGTTAAGAAACTTTATTATAGGTTCCCATGTTAGTGAGACCAGTCTCAAAGTCACTAGGTAGTAGGAAGGAGTGTAGCAGTGACCGTTATGTTGTTCTATCTCTGGAGACACCCACTACTAGAGGAAATTTCTTTATAAGAGGAAAATTACATAAACACACACCCACGCACACATACACACATGAAGCAGTTGCCTTAACAGGGATGGCTCTAGAATGTAGAATCACAATAGTCCATGCCCAATTCATCATTCGACTGCTGCGTTGTGAATTAACGTAAGGTTTACTGTTTAGAAGGCTTCTACCCAAAGAGAGAGAGAGAGAGAGAGAGAGAGAGAGAGAGAGAGAGAGAGAGAGAGAGAGAGAGAGAGAGAGAGAGACTTACCATAGAAGAATCCATTGCTTACAGTCTACCTTCCAATAGGACACTGGTGGTTTTGGACACAGCAAACCTCTTTATATAATGTACTTAGCTGAGGCTGTTACCTTGGCTAGTCCTGTGGTAACCTTGAGAAGCAAAAACTTAAATATAGTCTTTTTTGTTGGGTAATTAATATATGTCTACAAACAAGTAAATATATCACCGTGTATAGATGTATTTATTTTACCATAGGCCTACACTCCTTCGTAAGGGGTATAAAAAGCGAACAACTTTGTAGTTTCTCAAGGGTGAGGTTTTTAGGCCTACATTCTTTTCCATTCATACCCGGGTAGACTGGAGAGCACTAGTAGATCAGGAGCAATCTGTAGGCCTATATCTTCTAGGGTAAGGAAGTAGGCCTATTATATATCTGCCTATTTGATAGATTTGAAAGAAGCTTGGGCAGGTTTCAATTATCTATATTTGTTCTTGTAGGTCATAATATATTTAAAGGAAATCTTATTGATAAACAGATAAGAAATTCATCTCTAACAAGTTTATCTATGTATATATAGGCCTATTTGTAGCTACCACTGTAGACCTATGTCAGATTTTAATCAATATTTGGCCATTGAATCTGTAAGAATAATTTATTTTGATTTACGTATAAGAAAAGTAGCGTTTATGCTATTTAGTAAAAATTGGTAAAACAATAAATAGGCTTTTTTTTCGGTAGAAATTATAGATAATATCTCAATTATAATAACAATTATGATGAGTTTTCAATAGGACATTAATTTCCCATTGTGCAAAAGATAGTGAGGTTAGCTCAATATCACAATGGGACGGTTATCAAACCACACTGAATTGGAAGATTGCAACTGAATAACATATTTGGAAATTTTGAATCTCAATGAAGCCTCAAAGGTAAACTAAATCCATATAAGATACTCCTAAATGCTTTGCATTAAGCTGGGAATGATATGTGGACCTACCAAATGTGAGCTAGGTCTTGTAACACTCATTTGTATGTCTACATTATCTGTTATTTTCAGTCGAAATGTTATGAAAAATAACAAAATGTTATATATTTTTTATCTTATACTGAATTTGGAATATAAATGTTTGGTTTCATTTATAGAATCATTTTACAATCCTTACGTCAGAAGTCTTGTAAACATATCTTGGATCACCAAAAACTGTGTAGGTCTATAGAATTTTAATTGCATTTTATAGTATTCTAAGCATAACTACATTACTAATATATGAAAACTACTTTATATGAATGTATTTACATGTATTGAGATGGAAGATCAGAGTAAAGTTGTGTTTATAGGAAAATAAATAGCATTTTAGGTTATTATTAGCAAATAACTGCTAGTATAAGTCTATGTTGAATGTATGCTTACCAATTCGTTGTACATGGTGTTGTTTTAACTTTCGTTTCAGTATTTTCATTCAAAGTATATTAAATTATCTTTATTTTGGTTATATTTATTGAATAATCATACCTTAGTATAGTTTCCATACTAAAATAAGGAAAAATATAGGTTCATATCTTCTGTTTGATTGCAACAAGTCTAGGGAGGAATTGCACTTAAATCAACATGTCCAAACTTATAAAAATACTTATAAAGTTTCAGGTCATAGTTTTCTTTTTATAGATAAACAAAAACATCAACAGTTATATGTAACTAAAGAATCATGGATGAACCGCATAAACATAAAATTTCCCCAAAAGCAGACATAAGGTTTATCAGAGTTTAGTTCATATTTGAAATAAAAACTTGTATCCGAACACGTGTAGTGACGTTACATCAATACTGCCTTGCTATGGTCAATCAGTTCTACTACAATTTCATAGATAAAAGAAAACAATATCAACAGTTATATGTATCTTCAAAATCATGGACGAACCGCATAAACATAAAATTTCCAAAATAACAGACATAAGGTTTATCAGCAGCACGATTAGCTCATATTTGAAATAAAACTTGTGTCCAAACACGTTTTGTGACGTCACATGAATACTGCCTTGCTATTGGTCAATCGGTTCGACCTGTCAAAGTAATAACCAATCAGAACGTTACTTTTTGTTTTAGTTTTGAAAGAAATGTCAAATGGTGAGGTTCGCGGTTCCCGTTTGTCTGATGGAAACACGGGTGATGTGTATTTTGTATTTTTCCACGATTTTTATTTGTGTTTCAAACTAAAATATGTGAATATCTGTCTCGTGAAATTCTGGAAGATATATATATTAGGAATAGTTATAGTTCAATGCGTGATATAAGTTTTATATAGGTATTTCAATCGAATATGATAGTCCACTGTGGGCAAACGTCTTTCCCCATACGAGTGCATAGGTTATTTTCCACCGTTTATCGATGTTTAAAACCAATATAACCCAATAAATGGTGTATTTTTTATTCATTGGTGTTGTGCAATATTAAAAATACTAAAAGTATATTATATATACGGATTTTAATGTCAAGAATAGCAACTTTACCTACGGTTGGGCTGACTTGAAACTTTTGGACACAGTCGTAATGGTAAGTACTAGTTATATTTTTAAAAGCGTATTTTACACTGTGTAATGTAAAAATATAATATATATTTGTGTTTATAGTTATGCAGGGATTTTTAGGATACTGTATAACAATGAAAAAGTTGGGAAAGTTTGTTGCACTTTTTAGGAAAGTAGAATTTAGGTGCAAAGTATTCTGGAGACTCGTGTCCAGTCAAAATTTGAATTGTAATTTTTAAAAGCCTATTGTCCATAATAATTAAATTCACTTGATAATGATTGAAAACAACATGCATTATATAATTAGGATTACAATACGTCTAGTTAAAAGTCATATTAAGAATGAAATTGAGCTAAAATGGCTGCCTGTTTCAATTTTTTTTGGCAATGCCAGTGTCAACGTTTGTTCAGACTTAAGTCTTACTTGAATTCTTTATTTGCAAAGCCTATTTTCTGTCTAATCACACAAAGCTTAACTATCCAACCAGGCCATGGTCATAATTATCCTCCACCCAGGTTATGGTCATAAAATTTCAGTCCAAAAGTAAAAAATTACTTATCAGTAGGCCTACCAGGTCATGGTCATAATTATTCTCCTCCCAGGTTTTGGTCATAATAAAAAATTCACTCTAAAATAGGTTAAGTAAAAAATTACTTATCAGTAGGCCTACAAGCTAGGCCTGGCTATCCAAGATAGGCTAGATTCAGGATAAATTGTCTTATCAGAATAGTCTAAGGTGCAAAGTATCCTCTATATTCATTATAAATGAAGTAATCTATCCTAGAATTTTTCTCATCATTGCTATTGGTTATTATATGATATATTAATTCCTTGCCAATGGTATGAAAAATCTATACTATTCAGATAGCCAATACAATGTTTTGTCATATTTTCATTTGGGTTTTGTGCAATTTTCAGTTACTAATATAATGTTTTGTTATATTTTCTTTTGATTTTTGTGCTAAAAATCTGTTTCTGCGTTTGTATACTATATCTACCTTTAACCAGGGTAACCCAGTGGGTGGAGAAAAAGCCAAAATTTATGTAGGCTAATTGTATCAGTAAAAATTACAAAAAGAACATGAATTACATGGTACAGTTTATAAAAAGAATTAATGGTTCATGTGACTAATTGGTTTAAATTGCAAAACAAATCATAAGGCGAGAAAGTCTGACAGTGAATATTGCAGATATTCATCCTAACCTAATCTAGGGTGCTTTGCCCTAGCCGACGGAACATTCGTTACTTGGCCCGACCTAAACGGCTTTAAGATATAAAGTAGAATATCATATTACATTTTGACCTAACCTGACCCATGGGCAATTATTAGACGGCCTTAGCTAGGTGTAAAAGTTATTGCTTATCCTAAATCAATTGTACGTACTATGAGGGGTCCTGAATCAAGTTTCTTTTATGATATAGAGGAGATGAGTTATCTCTCAATGAGGATATTATATCAAATAATCCAGAATAGTTTTTTAAAATGTCTTTGCTTCCCTCTGAAATGTTATTTAATTATACCATTTTCTTCATTTTGCCTTGAAATTATGACAAGTGTTTAGAATTTTGTTTCTAATTCGACCCCCCCCCCCATCATAGTTTGGGCCATTTCATCCCTATTTCGCATGTGATTTTTTAACGGATTTTGAAGCGAAGCGAAAAATCTATTTTTGGGTGAGATAGCCATGTTGTCCTGATGGAAGTTCCTTAAAGTAGCTTCTTAAGGGATATATGTACTACAGTGATATTCCCAGAGAATTGTACCTTTAGGTATCCAGAATTCTAACTCCTGGCGCAAATATCCTTAAATTTTCTCTCAAGGATATCGCATAATATCAGAGGACGTATTCTTGACACGCCACATAGCAATCTGCACCCCTAATAGCATTTACGCTTCGAGGGGGGTGTGGCAGAATAGAAGGGGAGCCGTTTCAAGGTTACCCCCGTTCTCGTACTACTATTGAGTATGACAACAGCGCCATCTCCAAGATGGCGGACATTCCTTATTTTGTAGCGATTTCGCTCAGTTGTATTCCCTGTTGATCTAACTTTTTCGATCGTTTTTTTTTATATCTTTAATAAATTAAGACCTTTATTTCTCTATAGTCCATGTCTTTCATACTAAAATTTTATACTTTCCTTTTTATTGTCTTTTCACACTTATCTGTCCAGATCGTTTTTATACACACACGCACACTCACACACATATATACTGTATATATATATATATATATATATATATATATATATATATATATATATATATATATATATATATATATATATATATATATATATATATTATGACAGGAGATACCTTAACATAGTAAAAGGATTTACGCATTGCCATGATCAGCAAAGCTGAACTAGTCATGGGCATCCATACTAGAATGGTTTGCTGTGAGTGATCAGACGAAAATCTCCCACCATCACCAATCCGTACTCGCCAGCATGGTGAGGAAAACTGGCCAAACCCCAGACATGAGTAAGAATATGTCTGGGGCCTTTGGCCCACATTTATATATATATATATATATATATATATATATATATATATATATATATATATATATATATATATATATACATATATACATACATATATCATCATCTCCTCCTACGCCTATTGATGCAAAGGGTCTCAGTTAGATTTCGCCAGGTGTCTCTATCTTGAGCTTTTAATTCAATACTTCTCCATTCATCATATCCTACTTCAGGCTTCATAGTCCTCAGCCATGTAGGCCTAGGTCTTCCAACTCTTGTAGTGCCTTGTGGAGCCCATTTGTGTATATCTGTGTTTAGGTGATATGTTTATTTAATATGTGATTTAAGATTAGAATTATTTAGGAGACATGATTAAGAAATTGAAAGGTATTTAGCATAGAGCTATGTTATTCTAGAAGCTCAAGATTGCTTGCAAGATATTTATAGTTAGCGCAGTGTGTTTATGGGTGTTAGACGAGTTGCTGATGAGCTATTCACGTCTGAACATTTGAAGCGTTTTAAGTACTACTTTGGAATATAGCAAAAACTTAAAATAATCCAATGTATCTCAAGTTTTAGTCGCGCAAAGACCACATAGGAGAATATACAAAATATGGCAGAATGAAAATATGCAAACCTCTATTGATTCTGTTTATATAACAAAATTTCTATTATTATTATTATTATTATTATTATCATTATTATTTGCTAAACTACAACCCTAGTTGGAAAAGCAGTATGCTATAAGCCCAGGGGCCCAACAGGGAAAATAGCCCAGTGAGGAAAGGAAACAAGGAACAATAAAATTTTTAAGAAAAGTAATATTAAAATAAATATCTCCTCTACAAACTATAAAAACGTGAACAAAACAAGAGGAAGAGAAACAAGACTGAACAGCGTACCCAGGTGCACCCCCAAGCAAGAGAACTCTAACCCAAGAAAGTGGAAGACCATGGTACAGAGGGTATGGCATTACCCTAGACTAGAGAACAATGGTTTGATTTTGGAGTATCCTCCTAGAAGAGCTGCTTACCATAGCTGAAGAGTTTCTTTTAACCTTAACAAAGTGGCCACTAAACAATTATAGTGCAGTAACCCTTTGGATGAAGAAGAATTGTTTGGTAATTTCGGTAAAGAATAGGCCATACTATTCGGTGTATGTGTAGGCAGAGGGAAAGTGAACCGTAACCAGAGAAAAAGACCCAATGTAATACTGTCTGGCCAGTCAAAGGACCCCATAACTCTAGCGGTAGTATCTCAACGGGTGGCTGGTGCCCTGGCCTATCTACTACCTATCAAAAAAGGATTGTAATTGAAGGATCTCACGAAGGAAATAGCTCGCTATAGGATATCTCATGACTCCTCAGGACACTGTTTTTATAACCTCCGTAAAAAGTAGCTTGTGGTTAGCCAAATTACGCCAACGGGTTGAAGACGCTACCGTCAGCCCTTAATAATTACCATGTCCTTCGGAGGACCTAGTTTTTATCGAGGATACATAGGACGTTTTAAAACGCGGAAGAAGGATATTAAAAGCAAACTGACTCGATTAAAATTCCCAATGGAAAAATTATAATTATCTGAATAGGTATAAGGATAATGTGACGGTCAAATTTCAATGATATTTTTACTTTTTGTGTTTTATCTACCTGGCGTTACATTTGTTCAGGTCATGAAAGCTGTTTTTATTTAGGGTAGCCTAATGTGTTATTTTGATGAGGGTAAAATAATAGGTAAACATTAGAAATATGTACATAGCATATAGGTATGCCATTATTATTATTATTATTATTATTATTATTATTAAACTACAACCCATAGTTGGAAAAGCAGGATGCTATAAAGCCCAAGGGCTCTAACATGAAAAAATAGCCCTGTGAGGAAAGAGATAAATAAATATAATGTATAGCCTGTATAGTACATAGGAGAGAGAGAGAGAGAGAGAGAGAGAGAGAGAGAGAGAGAGAGAGAGAGAGAGAGAGAGAGAGAGAGAGAGATGGTGGACTACATTTTGGTAATTAAAAATATTTATTGAACTTTTTTTCGGAAGAATGCCAGTGTGGACAATACACACGCAAATGAACTGTATATACTGACCGTTGTACTGGGCACACGCGCGTGTGGTAACTGGTAAGAACGCACGCAAATATTGTAACCTTACACACGCAAAGATGGTTAAATTCACCGTTAATTTATTATGTTATAATAAAGACATATTTCTTCTCGTATTTAGTTTATTGATTGAAGATTCTTTGACCGTTAAACTGGATATATATATATATATATATATATATATATATATATATATATATATATATATATATATATATTGAAAAATCTTATTTTCTTACAAAAAAATGGAATTTGTTTTATATTAGTAGTTTTTTTTATTAGATTTATAATAAGAAAACCTGATAAAAAAAATTTAATTTTGATATCAATTTTTTTTTCGTTTTAACATAAAAAATGAAAGTTTTGTACATCAATGCTTGATATATTTCAATGGCTTTGTTTATATATAATTAATGTTTAAAGTGGACCATAAAAGGCTGCATTTGCTTTTATTATATATATATATATATATATATATATATATATATATATATATATATATATATATATATATATATATACAGTATATATATATATATATATATAATATATATATATATATATATATATATATTTATATATATATATATATATATATATATATATATACAGTATATATATATATAATATATATATACTGTGTATATATATATATATATATATATATATATATATATATATATATATATTATATATATATGTGTATATATATATATATTATATATAATATATATATAATATATATGTAAAATATATATAATATATATATATATATATATATATATATATATATATATATATATATTATATATATGTGTGTGTGTGTGTGTGGGTGTAGAATGAAATTATGAAATAGTTTGAATATCTTGGCCCTAACTGAAACGCTTTGCAAGGGGACTGGTAAAAAAAAATCTTATACAGTCGAGATACTACGGCTAGAAATTTATTAGTGTGTGTGTGTGTGTGTGTGTGTGTGTGTGTGCATTTGTATGTACCAGACATGATAATGCAAAGTCTGAATATGGACTATTATAGGGTTGTGGACCCCATGGTAGGAGGATTATGCTTCCTAAACAACATATCGATCGCTCTTAAGTAAGCCAGTTTAAGGGCTATATGATTGCAGTGCCAGGGTTTATACTATTGCTTTGAAAAATTAGTAGAAATATATGAAGTAGTGAATTGACAGTTAATTTGTTGTGTGAGAAAGTTGGATCTAAGATGCTTATTGAGACAAATGAGAAAATGCAGGGTGTATCTGGTTAGAAAGATGACAATTAATTATGCTTTAGATGGCTAGAAGACACAGAGGTAAGGATGGGTAGATTTTGAAATATCAGATGGAAGGTTAAAGAGTACATATGTGTTAGCTTGATAACCGAACGTTTAAGGCTGTATAAGTCTGTGAAAGGCTAGAAAAAAGAAGTACAAGCTTAGTTTGGAGAACATGAAAGGGTCGTTGTGCTAGGTGGTTTGAATGCAAAAGTAAATAAGACTGGTGAACGGTGTTGAAAAGTTGGTAATTTGGAATGAGTCTTGATTATTGGAGCTACAGAGTTTGCCAAGATTAATATTATAAAGCAAAATGGGAATTAAGTAATGTAATTGATTAATTATAATTATTGGAAGAAGCTTGTGGCATACTTCCAGCTTCATTAGCTTCAAACAAAAGGGAAAATGGAAGTTTGAGTTGGGAAGAATGTAGTGAATGGGGAAATGTGATTAATGGTAAGGAAGTCAGAATAAGATATGAGGATAAACTGGCTGCAAAGGATTAAAGATAATGTTAAAAGACTTTATAAGTAGCATGAATTAAAGGGAGTTGGTTTAATACGTATTCGTAGCATAAGAGAATAATGTAGTTGGTGTCGTTGATTAGAGAAAAGAAGGAAGGATATGGTAAAAAATTGATGGTCAATCTATGCAAATTCTTCACAGTTTAGTGAAGGTGTTTAGTGGATTAAATACAAAGAATAAGGTTAGTGAGGAAATGGATCTTAGAATTAAAGATAGAGAGGGATTATTAGATGTTAACAACTTCTATTTAGATTCAGAAAGTATTGCTTCCAAAGTATATCAGACTGATATGTATTTGAATCAACAGAACATCTTTACATTTAGTAAGCTGCTCATTTGACACAAGGATCTGCCACAAACAAGTATTAAATTCGTATCATTTTATTGAACATTAGATGACATCATGATATTAGATATTCAAAACAGACCTAGTGCACTTGGGCGAACTCCACACGTAGGACGAAAGACCTCTATTTACAGAAGGTGTCGAACCAAAAGAATTGAAAGAGCTTCGGAACAGCGTCCCGAGTCCCGTGCTATGGCTTAGATCATGATTATCTTTAAGAAAGCTACAAGGAAGGTTTTTTTTTTTTCAATAGAGCATAATAATAACTATTGAACAGACATGACACTCATCCCACAAATATTTGACACACGAACAAGACTGTACACGGAATTCCGAGGCTTTGCTGCATCTATTCCGAACGACTGAACAGACATCGGGACAGCTTGAACTAGGACACACACATGCTACTTTACAATCTACTTTTTAAAGTATCTCATAACTCTGCAAAAAGGAAATTTGTGCACGGACTGTCTTTCCAGAGTCAGCGATGAAACTAGGCGAACGTACAAATCGTACAAAATCATATAAAACATACAAAATCTGTTTATAGGAACTAAGAATTGTGCAAGAGGAGAGAGAGAGTTTAACTCTGGTCTTATGGCAAAGGAAACAGAGCAGTTGATTGCTTACCAATCATTTCTTGTAGTGCCACTAGAAATTTACCTGGATGTTAAACTCCAATGGATGGTCTAGTAGGACTTTGAAAGGTCTCCCCTTCTCATTGTACCTTAAGAATAATAATACTTTTAGTCGGGAGTGTTTTCCAATTTATATTTTTCAATTTACCCTTTTTATTTCAAGATGAGAGTCACCAACAATTTAGAATGGTATTCAGTAACATAGTTTAATCTTAAAAGGAATACTGTACATACTTGTATATTTGTGTGTAATTACATGTACATGCATAATGCATACTGTGTTTAGGTCAGACTTACAAATTTAGTTCATAATCACCTCCCATATTTAACAATGTTCTCACCTGTGAGTTCCTGCTAAAAATAGATTAGATACAGAGAGAAAAAGGGTATTGTTATTAAGTTTAAACTCTCCCGGTATGAAATGATAACTTATATAAGTAAAATGAGTTTTCTCCTTAAAATAATGGTAATGATTTTTTACATTGAGGTCTGAATGAATTCAATTATCCACATTTAAATAATAATATTCCACCAAGATCAAAAGATCTTACTAATTATGAGGCAATATATGAAAATGCCAATCACCGACATTGAGCCACAAAAATTTCCTTTTTCCAGTTACTATGCACGTGGGCCTGGAAGGCTCTTAAGGGTAATGTTTTTTTTAGTATGCACGTAAGTCTGGGAAGTTCCCCAGGTTAATAGTTCAGTATGTACGGGGGTCAGGGAGGCTCTCGGGCGTTATGCCTGTGCAGGAATCTCTCTGCAAGAGAAGGTAGAGTCTCTTGTTCAGTCCCGTTTGAGTCTCTGGAGCTATTTCCATCCCGTTTTCCACTGGCGGCGCACACATGCTGCTTTCGTTGGACTCTCCTTCGTAGTCAGGTGCCATGAGAACTTCGTCTTCCCCCGATCCGTCTCGCCAGTAAGATGACGTCAAAGAAGAAGAGTCCCAGGAGTTCCCGACTTTTGCGCGACCCTGAGCCAACAGAAATCCGCTGACCAGGAGAGCCACTCCAAGGAACGTTGCCACTATTCCAGCACCTACGACAGCTTCGTCACTTACTCTGCCACGTCCAATGCCAAGAGATAGCCCAGGGTTTCTTTGGTTCAGCCCATGGCTGCTGTCTCCTCTGTACAACCAAAGATCTTTTCTATGAGAGTGAAATTCCCGGACGATCTTTTTCATTTGTTGCTGCTTTTGCTGTTGATAAGCTGACTTGTTACTTTCCTCTTGGGCGTTAGATGACTTTATCGTGTATTTTCTCACCTTGCTTCCTTCAAATCTCAACACACTCCTTGGCTCAGCATCATCTGAGCTCAAGAGAATCTTTAAGTTCTTACTAAATGTGTTTTCATCTCCTGTGGTGGATCTTTGCCTAGAGGATTTAATCCCAGGGGCATCATTTCGAAGAAATGGCGAAGGCAAGGTAGTGGAGTCTGAATCACCAAGACTTGTGGTTATTGGCGCGAGTGTACTGGAGCTTCCAAGTTTTCTGGGGTTAGGAGTACTCTGAGTTGTACAATTCATAGAAGGAATAGGCGAAGCCACTCGGCTCGGTGTTTTTTCCGGTAACGTACGAGTCTCTGAAGTATCCTCGGTTTCATTTTTTTTCATTCCTGTGAAGAAGTTTACCAGCAAAGATGACGATGCCGTCCAATTTTTGAGGATGTTGAACTGAACTGGCGAGGAGACAGTGGTTACGTCCGAAAGATTTGGTTTACTCTCTTGAGTAACGTTAGCGGAATCCAGCTCTTGAAAAGATACGTCGCGTTTTTCGGAATCGTCATCGACGGATGACGCTATGGAAATCTCTGAGGAGTTGCTCATTGTTGCAGCATTTGGCTTATTGATTTGAGATTTCCCATCTAGAGAGTATGTAGTACCGTGGGTGATGAAGGCTAGTGGCACAGGCGTGGACATCGGAGACTCCGAGGAGCTCGACTCGCTTTCCGACCCGTTGTAGTCGATCTCTTCCAGGAGAATAACTGGCTTATAACTTAAGGATAATGGACTTGAGCACCTGAAATAAAGGAAATAAATTGATTACTACAACTACATCTATTGTAAACATTATTAATATTTATATTAATATAAATACAGTATATATGCTGAAGCGTAAATTTTTATTAATATTTATTTATTCTCATTTCTAGCATGTTTGATATCTACTAGATTATTTTTTTTTGCTTTTGTTAAATAGGCTACTTTTAACATTAATGGACCAATATTTAGCCATTTAACACAATTTTTCTTTTGAGTGTCATTGGAAGCAACTTTTCTGAAGTTGCTTACGATATGTGGTAAGCGGCGCTGAGGCCCTTTACATCAATAGGTGTAGGAGGAGATAATGAAGCACTACTAAACTTATGAAAACATATTTTAGGCAGTAAAAAAAGAGACTTGTCAATGAAATTGTTATTGAAAAGTTTTCAGAATTAGCTCTTTACTTATGAGGAACATTACCAAACTAAAAAATTATGTAAATAGATTAAAATTGTGGCCAGGAAGCTGTTCACAAACAAATGCACACAGACAGAGGGTAAAACATAACTTCCCAACTTCGTTGGCGTAGGTAATAAATTGATTCCAGCAGGATATTCAATTGTTCAATATACCATCTTTATTATAATTGGATTTTAAACAATTATTGTAGGATCATCAAACTCAACAGGGAAAATGAGTTGAAACAAATATCATATATTTTATTATTATTATTCATGTTTATTATTCTATAAATTATAATCAATCGCATATTTCACATAATAGAAAGCGAAATGAATATTCCTTCCTGGGTAGGAACTAAATTACCAAGAAATTGTTAATGTTTTTAAAATATTTTATTTTAATTGTTCATTACATCTTATATCGTTTAATTATTTTCTCATTTCCTTTCCTCACTGGGCTATTTTTCCCTGTTGGATCCTAGGTAATAATAATAATATTAGATAATATTTAAAAAGACTATTTCTGAACATGTTGTAAACTTGTTGAAGTTTCCGCTCAGAGAAGGGCTTTGTAAAATGCCATTTAATGAGCTGTCTTGTAATCTCTATTTTTACTTCATTGACAGTTTGCCTTTGGTTATTTCTTGCAAGTTGTAGAGAAAGTTTTAATGAGATGCCAAGTATTGTTTTTCTAATGCTGGGGTACATTCTCTTGGGTGGTTTTTCTTAAATACATCTCTATTGTTTAAAAATTTAAAGGCTGCTCATGAATGGCAGAGGCAAGGGACAGTGATATTGCCCTATCTAGCGGGATAATGCCCTAGAGACTGACCATATATATATATATGATCAGTGCCCTATTCCCCTCTCCATCCAAGCTGGGGACCAAGGAGGGCCAGGCAATGGCTGCTGATATCTCAGCAGATAGACCTACAGGCTCCCCCAAACCCTCATCCTTCTCCCTCTCCACCCAAACTGGGGCCAACGAGGGCCAAGCAATGGCTGCAGATAGATATATAGTCTCCCCAAAACCCCACATCCTTAGCTCACAAGGATGGTGAGGTTGCAGTGACCAAAGGAACTACATGCTTGAGCAGGACTCGAACCCCAGTCTGGCGTTTACCAGTCAGGGACGTTACCACATCGGCCATCATTTAGTTATAATCTAGTATTGTTATTTATTGTAAGATGACGTAATTCAAAATACGACTTTTATAAGATTAATGTGACTTAATGAATCATTACGTGCATATTTGAACCTTTATACTGACTTAGGCTTCTAAAGTTCTTGATCTCTTTACACTAATGTATTTGAATTCGTTAATATAAATGCAAATAGATAAGAATTATATAATATTTTGACCAAACATCCTTTACAAGATCGATAGATTGGTTGGCTTATTATTAATTGGTGTTACAAAACAAATGGTTAGTCACACTCAGACATGCGATACTGAGCAGAATTTCCTTTTCCCCAAAATCTGATTTATTATTTGGCTTTATTTTAAACTGGCGTTACAAAAACAAAGGTCACAGACTGCGATATATAGGCTACTGACAGTACAGGTACATATTGCGTATCAACCGTGTATCTTACCGAACACTATAGGATCTGTAGAAGTTAATGGAGGACAGTTGCATCCATTGCCTCATCCACTCGATTTTCTTGGCTGAACTGCAGTCCCAAACATTGCCACTCAGCTTAATAACCTGAAAAGAAAGAGAACAATGTGAAATTACACTTAGATATTGGTAGATGATTCAATATAACCCTTTCATGATCTATCAGGCCCTGCAGGAACAATTAATATTATTACTATAAATAATACTAGCTAACCTACAACCCCATGAAGACTGCCCCTTTGATGAAGAGATATTAATGCTCAGTACAAAACAGTATGATTATAATTCATTGACTACTTCCCATTTGGTAAGGGTAAACGATACTCTGTAGCTATGACAAGCAGCTCTTCTAGGAGAAAGAAACTCCAAAATCAAATCATTGTTCTCTAGTCTTGGGTAGTGCCATACATGGAGCAAGATGTTGTAGCCTCTGTATCATGGTCTTGCACTGTCTTGGGTTAGAGTTCTCTTGCTTGAGGGTACACTCAGGCACACTATTCTATGTTTCCTTATTTCCTTTCCTCACTGGGCTATTTACGCTGAGCGTCTGTATCATGGTCTTCCACTGTCTTGGGTTAGAGTTCTCTTGCTTGAGGGTACACTCAGGCACACTGATTTATGTTTCCTTATTTCCTTTCCTCACTGGGCTATTTACACTGAGCCTCTGTATCATGGTCTTCCATTGTCTTGGGTTAGTGTTGTCTTGCTTGAGGGTACACTCAAGCACACTGATTTATGTTTCCTTATTTCCTTTCCTCACTGGGCTATTTACCCTGTTGGAAATGATGTACTTATAGCATCCTGCTTTACCAGCTAGGGTTTTAGGTTAGCAATTAATAATAATAATAATAATTGTTACTGCCGGGGCAAATACATAATGATAATAACAATATTGGACTAATCACGAGAAATTTTATGATAGTTTCACATAGTTATGGCAGAGAATGCATAGAGTAGCCTGAGCCTATGTTAGGTTAGATTTCCTATTTCCCAATTAAAAGCAGATTCTTAACTTCTTCTGTTGAGAATTTAGACCTGAAAATCTACCGAATCCTGATTAAAACCTTACAGAATTCTGACACAAAAGTTTGCCGTTTCCAAAGTACCAAGTAAAGATTCTCCTAGTATTTTTTCATAATTTACAAATTCCTATTTATCAAATATAATGATATGATCTCTATTGATATCAGTATTAGGGCTATTATATGATTGTTACTATTTTCATGATATCTTCTTTTATTCTTGTTTGGATATCTATAGAATTTTTGTTACTTTGTTACATTGAATGTTCTCTGCCATGTTTTGAAAGGCTAAGTTTGCATAAACAAAAGATGGATGAAGATGAGAGTAAGATTGATACAAAGCACATGCACATGTAAGAAATCAGAATTTGAAATTATGAGCTTATTTATACTACAAATATAGAATTATTTTGGAATCAATCAAATGCATGATATGAAACAAAAGATTTTGAAAGATTTTCCTGATGACGTTTTCTAAGTATATAAGCTATGAATGTGTTTTCATCTCATTGAATTAAGGCAACGCAGACTCCGAAAACTAACCTGCAACTGAGGGAAGAAGGCGGGAAAGTCAGATCGAAGTTGAGCGAGTCCATTATGCATTATGTTGAGTTCTCTAAGGCCCCTTAAGCTGTGCAACATATTAGTATTGTTGGTGAGCACTGAAACCAACGTTGGAGACTCACACACTTCCAGTATCCACAGTCCTTTCAAAGAGTCAAATAAAGTATCAGGGATTTCTATGGAGTCTGACTGAATGTGGGACATCTGCAGCGAACGCAGCGATGCCAGACCCAAGAGAGCTTCCCCGTCGAGGGCCTTCAAGGGATTTTGGGAGAGGTCGAGGGTCTCGAGATTCAATAAGTGTGAAAATATTCTCTTCGTAAGATTTCTAATATAATTCCCTTGTAAATTTAATGTTTTTAGGCCTGCCAGTTCACAAAACGCACATGGATCGATCACAGATATATTGTTGTTTTGAAGGGAAAGTTGCTGAAGGTGTATTAGACCACGAAAGTCTCCTTCCTTTATGGCGGAAATTGAGTTGTCGTCAATGTAAAGCGCTTGAAGAGAGGGTGGCAGCGAAAGGGGAATGTTCATCAGGTTATTCCCGTTCAACCACAGGCGCGACAAGTATTCATGCCTCCCAATTGCATCTTCCTCCAACACCTCGACGCTGTTGTTATCCAACACGAGTAGTGTTAAATAGGGATAGGAGTCCAGATCTCCACGATGGATTTCTCTGATGGCGTTCTTCGCGAGTCGAAGGTCCCGAACGAACTGGGTGAGTGCTTGAGGTATGCGAGTTATACCAATATTTGACAAGTCAATGTACTGAAGTCGAGATCCGAAGAAGTCTAGCGTCGCAAGGCTGGAGAGTTGGTTGTTCGACAAGATAAGATGAGCTAAACTTGTTAGGTGCTGGAATGCAGACACTTCCAAGAAGTATATCTCATTGGAATCTAGATCAATATACTGTACCCGATTTAATCCCTGAAAAGTGTCTTGGATGAGTCGACGGATGGAGTTATGATGCAAGTTGAGATGCTGCAGAGAAGGCAAATGGATGAACGGTCTGTTCAAGACCGTCAGCCGATTATACGATATATCGAGGTGTCGCAGAGACTGAAGGCCTTGCAGGGAATAAGGACCAAGCATTGTTAGCTGGTTATCGGAGAGATCCAGTCCATCGAGTTCTTGCATGGAGGCGAAGGAGTCGTCAACCAACAGCGATAGATTGCAATGGTTGATCTGGAGCTCACGAATACCTTGGAACATTTTTAACTGAGCGGGACCAATTTGCGGGAGAGAAAAACCCCTCAGTTCGACGCGCACCAAGCCGGATGGCAGGGCAGGTGGGGCCCACTGGCCATCTCCTACGCAGGCCGCATACCCAACCTAAAACAAAGAAAGATTATGGAGCAATTAGTTGTTGTATATCTTAGTTGTAAATGTAGGTTTTATAACTTCCTGAAATGAAATTGGTTATGATGCTCTCTTGTTGTATGAAAAGTAATAGTGGTTAGTGGGAAAATGCTGAATTTGGAGTATGTTTTTATTCTGTCTAACTTGAAAATTATTAAATTCAAACTCTTCAAAAAAATTATTGAATGTCATAACAGCCTCTAAAGTGTTACTACTTTGTTTGTTAGGAATCTTAAGGACAAAGACTCTGGAAAGAAGTGAATAGACTTTGGTGTGTCTTATGGGATGAAGTAATAAATTGAAATTTAGAATTATGTAATGGAAATAGAGATTAAATCTGATGCATTATATTGCTTATATGAGATATATACCGATAGAAAATAATCTATAATTAGGAATATCCCTGAAATAAGAAATTCTATCCTTGATGATGACGGAGTTGCTCATCGTATGTGATTCTTCTAAAGGGAAAGGCTGGATTTAGCTATTATTGCGGATGTTTGTGTCAAGGTTTTGAGATTTTATCAAAACTTATAAGTATTTAGATTTGATAATCTATTTCAATCTCATCCCGTCACTAAAATATTTGTCGTTCAGTCACCGAGGCCTTATTTGGAACATTTTACTTAGCTAATTTTAGCGCAAAACTTATTAGAGCTATGGATTGTCTTTAAAGTGACAAACTTATAGAATAAACTATATAGATAGATAGACATAGTTCATACCCTTACCTTCTCCTCGCAAAAACACGACGTCGGGCAACGTGACCTCTCAGAGCTGCCAGACGTCACTTTCTGACCGAAATCCTCAAGCGTTGCGAAGTCTTGCTCGGTCTCTTGCGGCGATATCTCGCGATGCGAGGAGACCGTCGAATTTCGAAGTTCGCTGGCGATGATCCGTATGTGGTCCTCCAGAGAGTTGAATTCTGGCAATTCGTCAGATCTCACTAAGGTTACGCATGTCACTATGGACATTACGACCTGCAACTGAAGATTGAGAAACCGTCTTAGAAATGAGAGTCATGTTGCTAGGGATTTGAAATGTTTTAAAAGATACATGACGTGTTTTATAAATGACTAGAATAGTGAGTCATATAATTGTTAAAGCAGTTTATATTTGTAGTTGATATAAGAATGCACTTCAGAGATAGAATTAGGAAAGGATGAAAACTTTATATAAAATTGACCTCCTGTTCGTTTCAAGGATAATAGGAAAACTAGTTTTATGATTTTTATTTGATATTTGGTGTCGCCACATGTTTCGAATCACTTTTTTTTATGTGGTTCTTCATCAGGGCTACATTGGTTGAACAATGGAATTACACTATATACAAGAATATATGGAAAATCCGAAATTAATTAACAAGTATTGATAAATTAGAAGGTTAATTTTGAAATGGATATTTTTCACAAGGCTTCAGAGAATTTCATGACTCTTCACAACAAGCTTTACCCCCTCTGTGATGAAGCTCACGATTCTAATCTTGCAACGGGAATGATGTTGGTTCTACTGTTATGTTATCGCTTCTGCAAAGTAGACCAAATTGCGAGGCTTATTCGCCCCCTTTTGTAACCTGCTTTTGATCTCGGATTCAACTCCCTTTAGGACGGTGCCTTTCCTGATTGCCACCTGTTGTTATGCATTCTAAATTATTGTTATTGTTGTTATTATTATGTGGTTGTCATTGCTATTTATGTGCTTATGCTATTATAAATGTTATGCCCTCTACGTTATTGTTATCATTATTATTATTATTATTATTATTATTATTATTATTATTATTATTATTTTAGATCTTTGGTATTTACAAATAGAAATACAAATTCTTATCTTTGCATTTCTTGATATTTTACAAGTTTTAACAAAGATGCTGAAATACACTAATGATTTAATATTATCAATGCTATTATTAACAACGTTCAACTAAATATGAAGTGTAATACCCGTAGAGTGTTTTCCATGATCGAAAATACCTCTTTAATTAGAGGGTTCTTATAGGCCTATTGGCTTTTAATGTTTAAGCATTTTATTGCTTTATTGTATTAGGCCTTGCAATAAGAATCATATACTCAAAGGGATGGTCAATTATTATAGTTAAGTTTAATCTGTTTTAATTAAATATCGATAAATATTGCTTTATAATGATGAAAAATTAAAAAGAAAATTTAAAATTTAATCAGTTTTAATTAGATATTAATAAACATTACTTTGTAACGATTAAAAAAGAAGAATAATTAAAATTTATAATATATAAAACTCTATGACAAAAAATAAATCTTCAAAATAAGTAAAAATCGTTTCTAGTTCCAATAACTTTCACTTTATATAAACCGCGAAATTTATTTCCCGTCAAATTTTCCTAAGACTTTTTCCCGCCAAATCCTGGACTCGACACAAGCACCAACATGACGGTATCTGTCAAATTATTTTCGAATATATGTCCCAAGGTCTTCATCTTAATCCTGGATTCCAGTATTCCAGGATATTTTGGAGAGAGAAGGTTCTGTATAGCTTCTCTCCTATGTCCTATGATCTGTTCGTGTTGTTGCTTTTGTTTACATTGAATGTGGCCAAACTGCATTAGGCCTAGCCTATGTCATTTATAACAGTATTAGAAACTACCTCTTTATTATTATTATTATTATTATTATTATTATTATTATTATTATTATTATTATTATTATTATTAGTAATGGCTAAGCTACAACCCTAGTTGGAAAAGCAGCATGTTATTGTTATTATTATTATTAGTATTAGTAGTAGTAGTAGTAGTAGTAGTAATGGCTAAGCTACAACCCTAGTTGGAAAAGCAGCATGTTATTATTATTATATTATTATTAGTAGTAGTAGTAGTAGTAGTAGTAGTAATGGCTAAGCTACAACCCTAGTTGGAAAAGCAGCATGTTATTATTATTATATTATTATTATTATTAGTAGTAGTAGTAGTAGTAATGGCTAAGCTACAACCCTAGTTGGAAAAGCAGCATGTTATTATTATTATTATTATTAGTAGTAGTAGTAGTAGTAGTAATGGCTAAGCTACAACCCTAGTTGGAAAAGCAGCATGCTATTATTATTATTATTATTATTATTATTATTATTATTATTAATTGCTAAGCTACAACCCTAGTTGGAAAAGCAGGATGCTATAAGCCCAGGGACCCCAACAGGGAAAATAGCCCAGTGAGGAAAGGAAACGAGGAAAAATAAAATATCTTAAGGATAGTAACATTAAAATAAATATTTCCTATATAAACTATAAATACTTTAACAATACAAGCGGAAGAGAAATTAGATAGAATAGTGTGCCCGAGTGTACCCTCAAGCAAGAGAACTCTAACCCAAGACAGTGGAAGACCATGGTACAGAGGCTATGGCTCTATCCAAGACTAGAGAACAATGGTTTGATTTTGGAGTGTTCGCATAGAAGAGCTGCTTACCATAACTAAAGAGTCATTTCTACCCTTACCAAGAGGAAAGTAGCCACTGAGCAATTACATTGTAGTAGTTAACCCCTTTGGTGAAGAAGAATTGTTTTTATATTTCTCAATGAATATTTAGGCCTATTAAAAACATTATATAAACAGAGGAACCATTTCAAATCTAGAAGTTTGTCTTAATTAAGTTTATTGTAGGCCTATGGAAATGTATTTTACCAATATTAATCATACTTAATGATTTAATATTTCTTAGTGCATATGGAGAAGTATTGAATTTAAAACTCAAGATAGAGACGACTGGCGAAATCTAACCGAGGCCCTTTGCGTCAATAGGCGTAGGAGGAGATGATGAATATATATTTTATATATTAAAAGGAATATATAAACAGAGAGGCCATTTCAAATTAAGAAGTTTCTCTTCATTAAGCCTTGCTGTAGGTCTATTATCTGTCTTCATTAAGCATTCCCGTAGGCCTACTGACAATCTGTTATTATTCTAATTTCACCTAACTGTATTTTCATAATTAATATACTGCAGTGGCCATAGCTTTGACTGTTCCTCTTAGCTAAGAGTGGATTAGTGGAACTGGAAGGCCTAATAGGGCTACTTCCTCAGTCACCACTAGCCATTACCTTGTGTCCCTTGGTCATAGCCTGGGGGAGAGTCTGATATCCATCTTCAATGTCTATGTATTTGTTATTTGGCTTCAACATATACACAAACACACACACACACACGAAGATGATGTGTTATTCTGTAATAATTTGTTCCCTTTCTACACATATTGATTTCCTTGGGAGAGAGAGAGAGAGAGAGAGAGAGAGAGGAGAGAGAGAGAGAGAGAGAGAGAGTAATTCTTCTCTCCCCTATACCTGTAAGCCTACATATATAAGTATAGGTACACATACATATAGGCTATACACACAATGCATCTTCGACTCTTCTGGGGAGAGAGAGAGAGAGAGAGAGAGAGAGAGAGAGAGAGAGAGAGAGAGAGAGAGAGAGAGAGAGAGTAATTCTTTTCTCCCCTATACCTGTAAGCTTACATATATCAGTATAGATACACATACATATAGGCTATACACACAATGCATCTTTGACTCTTCTGAGAGAGAGAGAGAGAGAGAGAGAGAGAGAGAGAGAGAGAGAGAGAGAGAGAGAGAGAGAGAGAGAGAGAGAGACCAACCCAGTCACCCAGTAGAGTTACATCACCGACACAAAAACAAATTAACTGAAAAATAAGAATTCTTTATCCAAGCACAGATGAATAATCTAATTGAATCTTTAATTAGAGAAGTATGCTTTAATTTGTGTAGGCCTACTCTTATATTTGATTAATTTGGAGTGAAATTTAATTAATTTGTAGTGGGTCTATGTGATCGGTATTTTCAAACAGTTCGCTATGATTTTTTTCATAAATTATTCAATTTTTATATCAACTTTTTATTAATTTAAAATCATGTTTTCATCCTTGTAGGCCTACCACAATACTCCACTTCGTTAACGGGTCCCAAAATAGTGTTTTTTTTTTTTCTTTTTTTTTCATATAAACTGGCAATTTTGTGATTTTTTTCTTAAACAGATTTTATTGGGATATTTCTTTTTTTCTGTTTATTTTTTTCTTTTTTGAACGGGATGGTTTTATAAAAGCCAACGTGTTTTTTTATATAGTAAACCATTATCAAAGTGTCTAAGTTGGTATGGAATCATATTTATACGTATAAATAATATATGTATATGGATGTGTATATATATATATATATATATATATATATATATATATATATATATATATATATATATATATATATATATATATATATATATATATATATATATATATATATATATATATACACACACAGTCAGCCTTGTGATATGACAAGTCAAACCGAAATAACAATCACCTTTCTGTATTTGTCTTCTTTCATACCAACGCTATCTTTACATTAAGGGGTTGGTTGCCTGATGCACCCTCTCCAGTGCATTCTATCAAAGGCATCCTCTTCCACCAAGCCTCTTCTCTCCATACCATACATTCCAGTATTGGTCCTCATTAATTAATATATAGATTTGATTTTATTTTGATCATACAACTGTGGAAAATCCGCACTATTTGCTTATAGCAATAATTTTCTTGGGCATCTTCTGGTTTCTATTTCGATAGGAAAGAGCGCTTGGCTAGTAAGCCCATGCTACCCTGTACTAATTTGTGCTCTTCTTAATCTATTCCAATATAAGTTGAAGTAAACCTCCTGAACATTTTGTCCAACCCATCAGGCTAAAATTCTAAAGTTTTCTTCTAATCTTTAGGTCAGATTTTGTGTACAAGTTGTATAGTAACTTGGCTCGGCATAAAGTTCGTAGTGTTGTTGTCGTGGTGAGGAAATCCAAGGGCACTTATGGAAGGTCAACCATTTTTATGAAAATTAACCGTTGTCACTGTAAACGCTCTCACCATACTGTATTTACAACATATTTCTCCAATGGTGCTCCTACAGCACTTTCCATAGGGGTTCTTCAATTGATCTTCAATTATCTCCCTGATTAGTTTCTTTTTATCAGAGTTTGTTATGTTATGGAAGAGCATTCCTTTGCATGGTAATGTACCTTGTAGGGCCCCTTCACACGGGCCAATTTTCAGCAGACGGTAGCAAGAAATGAAACTCATTTGTTTCTATGAATTCCCGCACACGAGCCAATTTTTAGTGACGGGGTGTTCACGGCTTTCCTCTCCACTTTTTCTTGGCAGCCACCATCCACTGAAAATTGACCCGTGTTTGGGAGACCTTATGCTTATGCAATCTTGTCTTTACAACAGCACCCCTTTTCTTCCTAAAAAAAATCCCATCAGGTTAAATCCTATTGGGACAGTTATGTGAAGACATTTCTTGGGCTTGAGTTGTTTATGACAACATCCACGTGGGTCAAGCTCCTTGCTTGAATAAATCTATTGATCTTTGATTGTAAAGTAAGCCCATTCATCCTTTGTTCTAAAGGAAATCCATTAATCATTGCTTCTGAAATAATCACATTAAATATAGTTCTAAGCCGATTACATGAGATATGGGGAAAGATTTACTACAAGAATGACTAATTTCTACCTATATATAACCCCATGAACTACAGATACTCATCTGTTAAACAGCACTGATATGATAGGTAATTTAAAAAAAAAAAAAAAAAACTTATTCCCTGTAGAAACATCATTTGATAGGAAAAGGAAAGTTATCCCCTATTGAACCGAAACTATCCAGTGCCGCAGTATTTAAAAGGAAAGTTCCTCTCCAGACGGTGCGCCAACTCATTTCACACCCACACAACTACAGAAATATTTAATGACCCTTTTCTTAATGGAGATAGTCTGTTCAGTGAGGAAGATTATTTTACCATTGGTAACCTCGGTGGATTTTTATATTCTAATGTTTTTATGTCTAGTGACTCACGTCTCCAGGGGGCTTTGCTATCGCTTGTTTATTTGAAGCGTATTGTGGTTATTAGATTTTTTTTTCTTGACTTACTGATGATAGTATCTTCGTTTGATCTCTTTTTTGATAATTGTAATATGAAAATTAAAAATAATTGTGGTGGGATTTTCAAGAATATACCGTAATGCTAAAAACCAGTCTTGACGTAACTTTGGCTAACCTAGGTGGTATATGGCAGTACAAGAGATCACTGTATATATATGTATATATAAAGTATATATATATATTTTATGTACATATAATGTTTATACAAACATGTGGATGTTTGGAGTAAAGTCATTTAAAACTACTACTAGGATTAAAAAGTGTAGAGTAGATATTCCTAAGATTAATGTTATGAAGGTAAGTTGAAAATAATAAGTATAGGCCAATGAATATTGATATGGGTGCCAGAACAATAGTAGCAAACGAGCCTGATATGAAGAGGTGATTGTATAACCAAGTATCCTTTATGGAAGCGAAGTGTGGGAGTTAATCGTGTTTGAAAGATGTAATGGAGAAATATGGTAGAATGAATTATTTTCTTATAAATGGCATAAGAAATAGAAAAAAAGATGAAGGGGTTCAAAACTACAACGAAGAAGCGATGTCTAGTTTAGCCTAGATGAAAGGATAGATTAGTGTGTATTCAGATGGTTTGGTCATATGAAGAGAATGAAGTAAGCTAGGTTGGTTGAAATAGATTACTATTCAGATGTGTTCGGATCGATCCGTCAGTTGTGATGGCCTATTAGAAGTGACCCGGCCTTTCGATCGCCGGACTTGGGTTCGAGTCCCGTTGAAGCTTGATACTTTCTTGTAGTGTCTGCAACCTCACCATCCTTGTGAGCTAAGGATGGTGGTTTTGGAGAGCCTATAAGTCTACATGCTGATTCATCAGAAACTATTGCCTGGCCCTTCCTGGTCCTAGCTTAGGTGGAGATGGGTCTTGGGCACTGATCATATGTATATATGGTCAGTCTTTAGGGCATTGTCCTGCTAGGTAAAGCATTGACTCTGTCCATTGTCTCTGCCATTCATGAATGAGCTTTAAACATTCAACCCTTTAAACACAGCGTGGGAGACAGACTTGCGTTAACAGCCTGTATAGATTCATATAGATGTTCGGAGAAAATTGCCTGCCCTCCCTGGTCCTAGCTTATGTGGAGATGGGGCTTGGGCTCTGATCATATGTATATATGGCCAGTCTTTAGAGCATTGTCCTGCTAGCTAAGGCATTGTACTGTCCCTTGCATCTGCCATTCATGAGTGAGCTTTAAACCTTTAACCCTTCAAACACACGCGTGGGAGACAGACTTGCGTTGACAGCCTGTATAGATTCATATAGATGTTCGGAGAAAATTGCCTGGCCCTCCCTGGTCCTAGCTTGGGTGGAGATGGGTCTTGGGCACTGATCATATGTATATATAGTCAGTCTCTAGGGCATTGTCCTGCTAGGTAAAGCATTATCACTGTGCCTTGCTCTGCCATTCCCTTTAAACACACGCGAGGGAGACAGGCTCGTGTTGACAGCCCGTATAGATTCATATAGATGTTCGGAGTAAAGACGAGCGGAAGACCAAGAAATGTATATACCGGAGATGGCTGGCGGAGGTATTAAAAAGAAAGGGCTTAATATTTGAGCAGTATGAAACTTTCACATGCAACCACCAGGTTTTCTCATTAGCAGTGCATCAAACCCCTTACACTCCGCGCGTCATTCGCCTCTCAAGCCTATTCCTCTTCCAGGACATTCGGGCCCTTCTTTTCAAACACCTTTCTTATCCATCTGACCAGACCTCTCCTGTTCTTTCAGATTACTATTCACATTTACCATTTCTATCTATTATTCAAATTAAGAGTTAGCTCAGGAATTCCTCCATATTTTCCAGCTTCTGCTGACGTAAGCACTCCAAGTTTGCTTTCAATCTTCTGCATACATCCTGCTGCCTTACTTTTTTTTTTTTTTTTTTTTTTTTTTACCAGCATTGAAAATATTAATTTCCAAATGCATATATGAATAAGATGTTTCGGTTCTTTCATAATCCTTATTACTATTTACACACACCCATACATACATACATACACACACATACATACACACATACATACACCTGAAAACTTGAAGATTCAAAGGAAATATAAAGATTGCTGTAGGAAACACATTGACGCCACTAAGGCAATAGCCTTTAATGTAAATTGTACACACACACACATATATGTGTATATATATATATATATATATATATATATATATATATATATATATATATATATATATATATATATATATATATATATATATATATATATATATATATATATATATATAAAGCATACACCATATTATAATCAATCATTTCCCTAAATCTTAGGATCTCACCAACACAGCTTAAGAAACATCTCATACACATCTGATGGTTACCCATTTAGCTTAATAAAACCACAAGTTCAATCCTCACCTTCTTCAGGTACTTCCTCCTTCGGGAGCACATGATGATGTCCTACGGCTGCTCCTCTAGGGCGGGGAAGAGAATAATTAGTCAGAACATTTTTCCTTTTTCCGGTGCTACACATATTGTTCCTTCCATCCTACCCGACTCCCTCTCTCTCTTGTGCTCGTCGGATAATACAGAACCTCTTATCTGGCAACAGCTGTTATGTATTTATCCTATAGACTGGAGATGTATTTGTGTATGTATCCGTATAATACGGGTTATGTAATTATGGATAATACGGGTGAATGAAACAGGAGAATAACGATAATAGCAGAATTTTCTGCATTTAACCATCATGTCACCACGAGCTATTTCGCTCTCTGGCGCACTGCCCCATTTTTCCCCCTCACAGCCGTTTATCTCTTTTATCGGTATTATAATCTATTTCTCCTCCCCCTCGACGCCTTCAACGCAGGCTAACTGTAAGCACGACACTGTCCTTCTTAAAGAGAGCCTTCTTCCATCTGAGGGGAAGGTCCTCTCTGTTCACCCCGGGCGCTCAATAGCATTCTTGTTTAACGGGACGTCAAGGGACAACTGGCAAGCTGGTTGCTACACTACGAGAGGGGAAGGAAAGGCTCTTGGATGCTGTGTGCTCTCTCTCTCTCTCTCTCTCTCTCTCTCTCTCTCTCTCTCTCTCTCTCTCTCTCTCTCTCTCTCTCTCCACTCAATCATTGGGTTCTTGGGTTATCATGTAAGTCTAATGTTAGTCTGGTGTTTGTAGATATACAGTATTCTGCTTTGTGGTTTTATGATCTCTCTCTCTCTCTCTCTCTCTCTCTCTCTCTCTCTCTCTCTCTCTCTCTCTCTCTCTCCTTTCTTGAATTATCATGTAAGTCTAATGTTCGTCTGAGGTTTCCAAATATATTCAGCTGTGGTTTTATTCTCTCTCTCTCTCTCTCTCTCTCTCTCTCTCTCTCTCTCTCTCTCTCTCTCTCTCTCTCTCTCTCTCTCTCTCTCTAAGTACCCTTACGCACGGTTTACCGCTTTAACGAGCTAATTAGTCCAGCCCTAGACCGATCTCAAATAGAAATGCTCACTCATGACGTAGGCCTATAATAAAAACTTAACTTACATCAAAGCAAGACTTCAAAAAATATTTATCAAGAAAAGCAAACATAAAAGAAATATAAACCAATTTATTTATCAAAATTATCTGTCTCTGCGTGGTTTTTGATTCTAGCCAACGCGAATTTTATTTCCTGCCAAAATCGATGTAAAACCTTTTTAATGTGTGTAACCAACGCGAATTTTATTTTCCTCCAAAATCGATCTAATATCTTTTAGATATGTTGAGCTATCGCGAATTTTATTTCCTGCCAAAATCGATCTAAAACCTTTCAGATATTTTAAGCCAACGCGAATTTTATTTCCCTCCAAATACTATCTAAATCTTTTAAGATATGTTGAGCCAACGCGAATATTATTTTCCGCCCAAATCGACCTAAAAGCTTTTAGATATTTTAAGCCAACGCGAATTTTATTTTCCGCCAAAATCGATCTAATATCTTTTAGATATGTTGAACCAACGCGAATTTTATTTCCTGTCAAAATCGACCTAAAAGCTTTTAGATATTTTAAGCCAACGCGAATTTTATTTTCCGCCAAAATCGATCTAATATCTTTTAGATATGTTGAACCAACGCGAATTTTATTTCCTGTCAAAATCGACCTAAAAGCTTTTAGATATTTTAAGCCAACGCTAATTTTATTTCCTGCCAAAATCGACCTAAAAGCTTTTAGATATGTTGAACCAAGGCGAAATTTATTTCCTGCCAAAATTTATCTAAGCCTTTTTAGATATGTTGAGCTAACGCGAATATTATTTCCCGCCAAAATTTATCTTTAAAACCATACGATATATTGAGCCATCGCGAATATTATTTCCCGCCAAAAAATCTACATAAAACATTTAGATAATTAAATGCATTTCAAAGTGATTTAATTAAAATACCGTCACAAATACGCCTTCAAAATGGACGCAAGAATCAGATACGTTTTATCCCTCATTGCTTGTGGGCAGGTCACCTTTAAATTCTTCTCAGAATTTTTTTCTATTGGATAAAGCAGCTAAAATACGCACAGTGCTTTGTCATTTGTTTCTTTAGTGGTGGTGCTTTGGAGTGCTTTTGTCCTTCTGAGAAGTTTATGAGGAAATTTATGTTTATTTATATATTGCTAGATAATTAACATTTCTGATTTGGCATAAATGTTGAGTAAGACATTTCATATGTGGTTATTACTGTGTTTTATATGTATAGTATTTATCGTTTATAGTGTGTGTGTGTGTGTTTGAGAGAGAGAGAGAGAGAGAGAGAGAGAGAGAGAGAGAGAGAGAGAGAGAGAGAGAGAGGCCCCAGACATGTCCTTCCATTCGTGTCTGTTTACGGTCTTTCTATGTCAGTCTGTAAGGTTCCGCAAATTTCCTTAGCTCGTCAATCCATCGTCTTCTCTTCCTTCCCTTCTCTCTCTCTCTCTCTCTCTCTCTCTCTCTCTCTCTCTCTCTCTCTCTCTCTCTCTCTCTCTCTCTCTCTCTCTCTTTATATATATATATATATATATATATATATATATATATATATATATATATATATATATATATGTGTGTGTGTGTGTGTGTGTGTGTGTGTGTGTGTGTTTGTGTGTGTGTGTGTTAATCGTCTCTAAAACTAGAATATTTATGATGAAATTTACCAAATACAGAATAAAATAAAATGAATACAAATAAATAGCTTTATTTATAAGCAATAAATATTAAAATTCAACCTGTAGTTTTCTCTAGCAATAATCAGAATTCATTAAAAAAAACATAGGCCTAATTTCAGAGTTAAGAATTTGAAGAGTTAATTTTGTTGTATTCACAGATTTCATCAGAATTTCAATAGTTTACATAGGGATAGTAGGATAGGGATAGTAGGATAAATATAATAGGATAATAGGATAGATATAACAGGATAATAGGATAGATATAACAGGATAGTAGGATATTTTACCTATATACTTTGGACCCCAGCTACCCACAACCGCTGTATTTTGATAGCGGAGAATATATCCGCTTCTTTGCGACAAGATGGTAAACTCAGGGAATAGATTCTTTACACCATTTTAGAGGGGGAGTGGGCGGTAGCTGGGTGGTTGAATACATAAGGATGACATCTTCCTCGAGACTAGAGTTATGTCTCTATTCTTGGGGAAGTGACCGCGCAATTTTTGAAGAGCGAATTTTATGTTGTGGTCTGAAACACGGTCTAGATATCTGTCTTCATTATAGTTTTTTTTTTGGTTGTGGTGGCCTATTGGAAAAGTCCCTGCCTGGCGTTCTTCTGGACTGGAGGTCGAATCACGCTCAAGCTTGATGGTTTTTTGTGGTGTCTGCAACCTTACCATCCTTGTGAGCTAAAGGATGTGGGGGCCGGTTTTGGGAGAGCCTATAGGTCTATCTGCTGAGTCATTGGTTGTCATTGCCTGGCCCTCCCTGGTCCTAGCTTGGGTGGAGAGGGGGGCTTTGGCGTTAATCATGTGGAATGGTCAGTCTCTAGTATAATGTCACTGTCCCTTGCTTCTGCCATTCATGAGCGGCCTTTAAACCTTCAAAAGTTTATTTTTGCATCTGTTCTGTATTTTGGTGAAGTACTAAGTATTATGTAGTGATTTTTTTTTTTTTTTACATTCTGTTGCCTAGTTTGCAATTTGGTTTTCGTAAAGGCCTTGGAGCATGTGATGCCCTTCTTACAGTCTCCAATACTGTACATAAATCCCTTCATTGTGGTCAGGAAGTTCGTGTGATTGGCCTTGATTTTAGTGCTGCCTTTGACCATGTTAATCATGAGGCCCTTGTTTTCAGACTCAAATAGTTGGAAGTGGGTGGGTCGTTTTTTAGTATAATAGGTCATAAAAAGTTGTTGATGGGCACCATAGTGAGTATAGGAATATGATATCTGGTGTTCCACAGGGTAGTGTTCTTGGCCCATTACTTGTATACATATGATATGTGGTTTGTTCTAGAAAACAAGCTCGTTGCATATGCAGATGATGCTACTCTTTTTGCATCAATTCCAACTCCTGAATGTAGATCTGGGGTTGCTGAATCACTTCATACCCCATAATTTGCACCATGCACTAATTTTAGCTAGATCTCTATCTAGCTAAAATTAGTGCATGGTGCAAATTATGGGGTATGAAGTTGAATCCTAACAAAACTTAATGTATGATTGTAAGTAGGTCGAGGACAGTGGCTCCTCAACATCCAGATCTCTGCATTGATAATGTTTCTTTAACTATAAACAACTTTAAAATTTTTGGTGTTGTTCTTGATAGTAAATTTACTTCTGAGAAACACAATTGGCCTATTGAGAAAATCTATTAAGGTGTTTTGGTGATCAATTTATTCTGAGAAAATTCTATCATTATGTCTTTATTTCGAGTATTGTTCTCCTGTCTGGTCTTCAGCTGCTGATTCTCATCTTAATTTGTTGGACAGGAACTTACGGTCTATTAAATTTCTTATTTCTTATCTAGGTATTAATCTCTGGCACAGTCGTTCAGTTAGTTCATTATACATTTTGCATAAGATTCTTCATAACTCTGACTATCCTTTACATTCAGATCTTCCTGGACAGCGACATCCTGTTCGTAATACTAGGCATGTAGTTAATTCTAATAGTCAGGCCTTGTATCACCATAAAACTCAATACTACTCAGTATTCTAGTAGTTTTATCCCAGCTGTGACCAGATTGTGGAATGATCTTCCTAATCTGGCTGTTGAATTGGTGGAACTTCTTAAGTTCAAAATTACAGCTAATATTATGTAGAACAGTTTGACATAACTCTCTCCTTATAGTCTATATATGCCAAATTTTAAACGTTGTCACTGATCTTGATTGATTTCATATTATATAGTTATTTCTCATATATAGTTTATTCATTTTTATATATTTTCCTTCTATACTAGACTGCTTTTCCTGTTGGAACCCTAGGCTTATACCATCCTGCTTTTCCAACTAGGGTTATAGATTAACTAGTAGTAGCAGTAAAATAATAAAAATAATGTAAATTACACGAAATGATATTTTCAATACTAATTATCTTGTTCCTAACCTATACATGTTTGAAAGAAATGTCCCGAGATTAATTTTATAATCTATGTTATGGAAATTAATAGAACTAAATTTTTTGTCTATTTAAATAAAGAATCAGGTGCTAAAGACAAAATTAGGGATACTATATAAGATGTGCTTTGGTTAAGTAATCAAAGTCTTAATGTGAATTTGCAAGAGTATACCATGAAATTATTTCCGTTTTCTTTAAAGTGCGACAAAATAAATAACACACGCTATAGTATTAATATATAGATAATAATAATAATAATAATAATAATTCCTTGTGACCTTTTCCTTGGAGTATTGTGAAGAGCTTTTGAACAGACGAGCTAGCGAGTGTTGAACAAAAGAAACAACCACTTAAGCTGAGAGAGAGAGAGAGAGAGAGAGAGAGAGAGAGAGAGAGAGAGAGAGGGGGGGGGGGTGTTACGAGGGAACTGAAATGACAGCTTTGGTGATAGCCTTACATCTCAATTGTTAGCTTAGGCCTATGGCTCTGAGCTTTGCGTGTATAATATTCTCTTGTTGAACTAAACTATTAGTTTATTGGCTGTATAAATTATTCATGAGGGAAATGAATGAAAGATTTTTTTTATATTAATATATCAGGGATAATCTGCATTTTATTCATTACTTAGGCCTACTAAAATGAATTTACGGTTTATGGTAGAGTCAAGGGTCTAGGTCTAATGGCAGGAAACTTACAATGGAAAACAAGAATTACTCTAGTTTATAGGCCTATTGTATTTTTAAAAACATAGTATGGAAGGAATTGAGAGAATACTAGAAAAAAAATAAAAATTATATGTTTTTATTATAGAGACTAGGTCTATAGCAGACAAGTTTCAAGGGACAATAAGAATTTATTACTGTAGCTTAGGCCTATATGCCTACTATGGTTTTAAAAGCTTTTATTATATGGAAGGAATTAATTTATTGAAAGAATAGAACAAATATGAGAAAGATGTATAAATAGCACTCAGTCTTGGGTTGAAACAGGGAATTTATTTATTATTGTAGCTTATAGGCCTACAGTATTTTTAAAACCCTTTATAGTGAGAGATTGGATGAATTAGTAGAAAAACTATAAATAAATATTGAAAAAGCATTCAGAAACGTAGCTGAATAGCACTGAATTTTGCTTTGAAATCTGGCATGCATTTGTGTAGACTATAGGCCTACAGTTTTTTGTAGACTAGGCCTACAGTATATTTAAAAACCTTTATAGCGAGGGAATGGATGAATTAATAGAAAAACTATAAAGAAATATAGAAAAGGCATTCAGAAACGCAGCTGAATAGCACTGAATCTTGCTTCGAAATCCGGCATTCATCCATTAGCCCAGTGTCGTCAACTGTCACTTAAGCCGTGAGTAGGGACATGGGGTCTGTGACGTCACGCGAAGATCAATACACTGGCCAATCGCTTTGCAAGAATCTTTATAAATAATGCTTCGTAATTATGTCATTATGCTTAATTATCTAGAATATTATTGGCGAATTTGTAGGCCTATTATCTGGTTGTGTTAGGCCTTTGTTTTTCTGTGTGGGAGAAAAATAAGTAGGTTGAAATGGTTAAAATAGGTTCCGTTTTCTGTTGTCGCATAGAAAATGGATCTTGAATGTCTGTGAAAGTTAAGATGAGAGAGAGAGAGAGAGAGAGAGAGAGAGAGAGAGAGAGAGAGAGAGATATTTATTAGAGCGAAACAGTTAAAACACGGTTTTGGTGGGATATTGTGTTTCTTCAAGACACTCTCTCTCTCTCTCTCTCTCTCTCTCTCTCTCTCTCTCTCTCTCTCTCTCTCTCTCTCTCTCTCTCTCTCTGCAAGATGAAGGATTTTGCAATAATCGTATTTTAACCATAATACATAGGCCTAGTTGGCATTTAAAATAAGAAAAAATTATCAACTACATTATCACTTTAATTAGGCCTACATATTAATTGATAATTATTTGTGATAAAATATAAGAAAATAACCACTAATATGCATATCTAGGCCTATTAAATAGATTCCAGTCATAATATATTAATATTTAACATTAATATAAATTTTATATAATAATTATTCTCCTCTTGTTAACAATGCTAATGAATTAAGATAAATTTGATAAACTTAGAACACCCAGTAGGCCTACAAGATATTTTTATTAGACCTATTCAAGAGACACTCATATACAGTCTATATATATTTATTTATATAGATATATTTATAGGCCTATACATATCTGTATGATTGTTTGCAAGAACTGCTTATTTATCTAAATTATCATTCTAAAACAAAAGAAATCGTGTAATAATAATGTAGGCCTAATCAAGAAAGCGTAATACGTAAATGAAAATATATGTAGGCCTACTGTAGATATAAATCATTAGACCTACGATCTAGATATGGACATGTCATTCTACATCAACAACAACAACAACAACAACAACATATTACTGAAATAAAAAAGCTATGTAGGCCTACTGTAGATATAAATTATTAGACCTACGATCTAAATGTGAACGTGTCTTTCTACAAATAACAACAACAACAACAACAACATCCAAGGAAGGTCTTTGAAGGAGTTTGAAGAGCAGAAGTGGAATTGAGTCTCGGGGAAAGTTTTCAAGTTTTTGAATAAATATTTGATGATAAAAATTGTTAAAAAAATTAAATCCGGAAGTTTACGAGTTAACCGGGAAGGAGAATGAAGGAGGAAGGAAGGAGGAGGAAGGAATAATTGGATGAGAATTAGAAAAAAGGAATAATGTATATAGTTTATTCTCTTATTTACAATAAAATATATATTTACAATTGTCTTATTTTAACGCAATTACAAAGTTCATCTCGTTATTTTTTATTTAAGTTTTTATAGTTTATATTTGAAACATCTGATTTAATATTGTTACTGTCTTTAGAACAGTTTATTTTAATTATTCATTACTTTTTTTTAGTTTATTTATTTTCTTATTTCCTTTCTTCACTGAGCTATTTTTCCCTGTTGGAGCCTTATGGCTTATAGCATCCTGCTTTTCCAACTAAGGTTGTAGCTTAGCCAGTAATAATAATAATAATAATAATAATAATAATAATAATAATAATAATAATAATAATAATAATAGCTAGCCAAGTGACCTATAGATTCTCTCCAGTGTCCAATGTACCTGACACATGTCATTTTTACCTCCGTCAACGAAGTTTGAAGGAGGTTATGTTTTACCCCCTGTTTGTGTGTTTGTTTGTGAACAGCTTTCTGGCCACAATTTTAATCGATATGAAACTTTTTATGTAAAAAGCTGGAAATGATTAAATTTAGAAGGTCAAGGTCAAAGTTCAAGGTCATGGTCAAGCAAAATGTCCAATGCATGTAATCAGCCATAAGTTTGGACATCATTGTCACAGACACTTCAAACTTGGTTCATATTTGAGTGTATGAAAATCCACGTCAATTAATACATGTTAAGGTCAAAGGTCAAGGTCAAGGATGAGAAATAAGCTGCCGTGGCGAAGGTCTGTGCTCTACTGAGGGGCTCTTTCCTTCTAACAAGCCGTAAGAACACTTTCGATACTATTGGATTGGAGAATATAGACGCGCGGAGCCATTCAACACTCTGGTCTTTGGTTATAAAAGTCTTTGGACCCGTTTCACACCTCTGACATTCCCACCTTGGCAGACCTCAAACATCTCTGCCAGCATCTTAGAAGTCAAAATCTTACCAGACCTATCAAGCAAGCTAACTGGAATCTTCCTGGGCATGACCAAGCCTCTGTACAATCCATTCTCTAAGCTTTTCTCACTTGCCTTCATCTCTTCAAAGAGAGCTAGTTCTATAACCAGTCCAGCAGTCTCACATTTAAGATCGAGGGGAAGGCAGAGAATTAAATGGCGTGATAAGTTGAAGGATGATATGGAGAGAAGAGGTTTGGTGGAAGAGGATGCCTTTGATGGAAAGCATTGGAGAGGGCGTATCAGGCGACCGACCTCTTAATGTAGTGATATTATTATTATTATTATTATTATTATTATTATTATTATTATTAGCTAAGGTACAATCCTAGTTAGAAAGCGGATTTTGAGCGAAGCGAAAAATCTATTTTTGGGTGAGATGGCCATGTCGTCCTGATGGAAGGTTCCTTCAGTAGCTTCCTTTGGTAGTCATATATATCCAAAGGAAGCTACTGAAGGAACCTTCCATCAGGACGACATGGCTTGAGTCCAAAAAAGCAGGATGCTATAAGCCTAAGGGGTCCAAGAGGGAAAAATAGCCCAGTGAAGAAAGGAAATAAGTAGGCTACGAGTAACGAACAATTAAAATAACAATTAAGAAAAGCAACGACATTAAGATAGATATCTTTCATAAATAAACTATTGAAATGTGACTAATGTCAATGTATTCAACATAAAAGCATTCGTTGCAAGTTTGAACTTTTGAAGTGGGAATGAAGAAGAAATGGAAGACGATGACGACTTATTAGCCGAGGCTCAATCTTCTCGACATCATAAAGCCACCGAGGGCTCTTCTGATCAATAACTCCTCTTCCCTCTTAACTAAGAGTGAAAGGGATCTTCTTCTTTGACCTGTTAGGGCTCTTGCAAATGAAGCAGGATACCAAGGATCCGTTTTCTTATATCTTTGAAGTGTCATCCTTGGAGCCTACGATAACATTTTTGAAAAAGCTGCGCTCAATGTTTACGGTCTTTTAACCTTATTAATTTAAATACTGTTTAACATGTGGACATTTATAGTATTGAGTTTTAAATAATTGGCACAGAACTACTGTACTGTATAGCTATATTTATTCATCCAAAATACACTCCAGTTAAAGAATGTACTCTTTCTTGTTGTTTTGAATTATTGTCTGTACTATTCACTCCAGGATTTGAGCTCTGATTTTACAGTTAAAGAGGACTGATCGGCTTCAATTACTTTGTAGATTCTATTGGCTGCCTTGTTTGCAACCTCAAGAGATGGAAAATACTACAATACTACCTATAATTTATCCTTTTCATGATAAAAAGAGGTTTATCAACTCACTTGCTTAGTAGCTTTATCCCTTACACATAAAAAGCTTTACCCCTGTACCAAAAATCAAGCCATAGTCTTGTGGATGACACTGGACTAATACATGGAAATGCTTTTTTTTCTAAGTACAGAATGCAGTACCTCTGAATATGCTTGGTACTTATTGGATTACAAGAGGTCCAAATATGTCTGTTAACTCTTTTGGTGGATCCAAGTATGTCTTAAACTCTTTTGCTGGGTCTAAATATATCTGGTATCTCTTTTGGTGGATATTTGTTAACTCTTTTTTTGGATCTAAATGTCTGTTAACTCTTTTGGTATGTCCAAATAATTCTTAAAACTTTTGATGGATCCAGATATGTCTGTTAACTCTTGCTGGATCTAAATATGTCTTAACTTTTTGGTAGGTCCAAATATGTCTTTAAACTCTTTTGGTAGGCCCAAATATGTCTTTAAACTCTTTTGGTAGGTCCAAATATGTCTTTAAACTCTTTTGGTAGGTCCAAATATGTCTTTAAACTCTTTTGGTAGGTCCAAATATGTCTAAACTCTTTCGATAGGTCCAAACAATTTGGGTTCAAATGTCTTTTAAACTCTTTTGATGGAGATACCAATGAAGGAAATATGACATATCCCCATCGATAAGAATCAGGACAAAGGACGATAAAAACGCCACCTGACGTATGAATAAACTTTTAATGGAATGCAACTGAATTTCAAAATATTAATAAAAAATTTAAAGCTTTTGAAATTCCCTACAATCGGCACTTATACAGATGAAAAAGACTATATTACAATACATACAGGAATTGATTTTGTTTTGAATAATGACAATCACTTACTTCTAAGCCTCTATAAAGAAAAAAAAAGAAAACGATAACTGGGTTATACAATTCTATCTACTATATCAGATCTGCATATCTGTCCTCTCTGAGTATCGTAAATTATATCTTAGAAACAGCATTTATTATCATAATTATCACAAACTAGTATACAATGCACCAGCAAACGTCTCAACCTTTGGTCAGTTTTTAGATGAAACAAAAGTATTACTTAATCATAAATCATTTGATTTTTTACATTAATCCATTTTCACTCTGCATACAAAAATAACTAAGCTTTCAATGGACCACGACAATAAATCATAGGATGATCTCTTAAAGCTTGGCTTCTTACTTCTTGCCTTTTCTAGTCTGGAAAGAAAGAGAGAGAGAGATTAGTTTGGTTAAAAGCTATCTCAAAACTTATCGACTCTGTTCTGTTAACATTTCTACTATGTATTATCATCTATACAACTTCAACCTTCTTACTTTCATTTACAAAGAATATCTACATTCGATTTCCATAATGGAAAGTTGGTTCAACAATCCCTTCTTGTCGTCCCATTGTTACAATAAGTAATTCAAGTATTGTACCGTATCTTTTCAGGTTTGGTACACGTATCAGTATTTTTCTACTATGCATTATCATCTATTCAACTTCAACCTTCTTACTTTCATTTACAATGAATATCTACATTTGATTTCCATAATGGAAAGTTGGTTCAATGTTACAATAAGTAATTCATGTATTGTACGGTATCTTTTCAGTTTTGGTACACGTATTAGTACTATATTAGTTCCACGTATTCTGGACTCGCCTGTACTCTATCAAATCACCATGTCTTATATTTAATTCCAAATACCAATTGGAATCAAGAAATTCTTCTCTTCCACAAACCATTTAGGCGTACTCTCTCTAACTTATTCTTCCTCCCATTTCTCAGCTCTCTAAGTATATAAAGATTCATTGAAAATATTTGCAGGAATTTTGAATAGCTAAATATTATTTTGAAGGACCCTATTCCTGAATTTTAGATAAATCATTAAATCATTATGTTGATCTCAGCTTATGGAAAAGATACCTTGAAACTGTCCCACATCTGTGACACTAGTCTTTTGGAGGTTGAAAAATGATATTTTAATTATAAAATAAATTTTTGAATATACTTACCCGGTGAATATATAATAGCTGCAACTCTGTTGCTCGACAGACAAAAAACAGTAAAAACTCGCCAGCGATCGCTATACAGGTTGCGGGTGTGCCCACCAGCGCCAACTGTCGGCCAGATACCACTCTCTATGTAAACAAAGACTCAATTTCTTCTCATCCCACTGCGTTTCTATTGGGGAGGAAGGGAGGGTCGTTTAATTTATATATTCACCGGGTAAGTATACAGTGAACCCTCGTTTATCGCGGTAGATAGGTTCCAGACGCGGGCGCGATAGGTGAAAATCCGCGAAGTAGTGACATCATATTTACCTATTTATTTAACATGTATATTCGGACTTTTAAAACCTTCCCTTGTACGTAGTACTGTTAACAAACCACCCTTTAATGTACAGAACACTTAATGCATGTACTACAGCACCCTAAACTAAAACAGGCACAAATATTAAAGGCGATTTTATATCATGCGTTTCCTAAACACCTAAAAAGCACGATAAAAAATGGCAACCAATGTTTTGTTTACGTTCATCTCTGATCATAATGAAGAAACAAACTCATTTAGTGTACACATATATGTATAGGTTAGTTTTTGCATCGATTATATTGATTATACAGTACTGTATGTTGATTTTTTTATTACCAATGTTTTAGTTTACGTATTTTTCTTAGGACTTCCAAATGAAATCTTTTTCTTTATGACGCCGCCTGAAACGACGGCGTGTACGCTCAGTAAACAACCACGCTCAGAACAAACAAGGCATTTAACGCGCATGATGATAGTGATAAATAATGATACAGTACATACAGTATTTACAGTAAAAGCATTTACAAAATATGTTACCTTACAAATATAAATTATACAGTATTGTACGTAGCAAAGCAGGAAAACAATTTACGAGAGAGAGAGAGAGAGAGAGAGAGAGAGAGAGAGAGAGAGAGAGAGAGAGAGAGAGAGAGAGAGAGAGAGAGATTGTTTTACGTACGTAAATGTAAATTTTAAACAAAAAAAATATGATAGGTTACAACATGTAGACTTTTAAAACCTTCCCTTTAACTTAATGCATACAGTACGTACATTACTAAACTATAAAACAGGCAGTAAGAATATTAAAGTAAAAAATAAAGATTGTTACTGTACTCACCACGAAAGAAGTTGAAGAAAAACTTGAATGGTGATGGCGATGAATTTGCTGCACAGTAGAAATGATGATGATGAAGCTGATGATGTGTTCTACTGTGCAGTCAATGATAGTATTTTACGTCTCTTCAGACGGAGGTGTCTTTTCCTGGGACACCTCTTCAACTTCTTCAATTTCTTCCGAAGGCGTACTAGCAGGAGGAACTGGCTCTTTTTTGCGAGGCTGGAAAAACATTGTGATCGGAAGTTGCTGCCGCTGCTTCTTTTTTCGCTCTAAGAGCATCCTGTAGGGAGTCATGATGTCATCGACCTTGTTGGAGAATTGCATAGACCGAACCATATCCTCGTCCCACTCTTGTAACATTTCTTTCGCCTCCTTGATATGGTTGCAGGCCTTGGCAAGCCGTTCTAATGTTAAGCCCGTTTCTTCGACATTTTCTTGGGTCTCTTCCTGGGTATCACTCTCTTCCTCACTTGCCGATTTCGTCAGGTCTTCGAGGTCTGCGTCAGTTAGGGGCTGGGAATGGCAGTCCAACAACTCGTCGACGTCTTCAGTCGTCATGTCGCCAAACCCGTCACCTCCAATTATGGCAGCCAACTGCACAGATTTCCGTATTGCAGAGTGTTGGATTTCCGACGGAGTAAATCCCTTGTCGTCGTAAACAATATCGGGCCACAACTTCTTCCAGCTCGCATTCACGGTTGCAGGTTTCATCTCTTGAAGTGCCTTCTGAATATTCTGCAGGCACGTGGCTATGGTGTACTGCCGCCAGTACGCCTTCAAGTTGAAATCTTCATCCTCGTCATCTTGGGCAGCATCCACACACGCAACGAGGTCCGCCAAGGTATTCTTCGTGTAGAGGGCCTTGAACGCCCTGATAACCCCCTGGTCCATCGGTTGAATTAATGACGTGGTGTTGGGTGGCAGGAACTCAACCTGAATGCCCTCATGCGACAGGTCAGTTGCGTGTCCACCAGCGTTATCCATAAGGAGAAGGATCTTGAATGGCAAGCCCTTCTCTACGACATATTTGCTGACTTGCGGGATAAAACACTGGTGGAACCAGTTGGAGGTCAGCATCTTCGTAATCCATGCTTTTTGATTATGCATCCAGTACACGGGAAGGAGATTCTTATTTTTATTTTTCAAAGCGCGAGGATTTTTCGACTTATAAATAAGCCCCGGCTTTAACAAAAATCCAGCAGCATTGCCACACATCACGAGGGTAACGCGATCCTTGAATGCCTTAAAGCCAGAGGCTTTGGCTTCCTCTTTGAACAGTAAAGTTCGCGACGGCATTCTCTTCCAAAACAAGCCAGTCTCATCCATATTAAAGACTTGTTCCGGCTTATATCCACCTTCGGCGATAATATTCTTGAACGTCTGGTTCACGTAAGTTTCAGCAGCGGCAGTGTCAGCGGAAGCAGACTCCCCATGCAGGGAAACGCTTTTCAGGGCGAAGCGTTTCTGAAACTTCGCGAACCATCCTTTGCTTGCAGAAAAACGTTTCTGAGGCTGGGAATCAGTGGATGTCCCTGGTTGAGGATCATCTGCATCATCATCATCTTCAGCATGGTTGCCGTCGTCGTCTTTAGGTTCCTTTGCAGCAAAATTCTCATATAAACTCAAAGCCTTTGTTTGGATGGTGTTCGTATCCAACGCTATGTTCTTCTTCCGGCAGTCGGCAATCCACACAGCTAAAGCACCTTCCATGCGTACGATCGTTTTATTACGCGTTGTAACGACTCGCTTCGCTGATCTGCTAAAGGTGATTGCAGCCGTCTTTCTAATGTTCGCCTCGTCCTTTTTGATATAGCGAACGGTGGATTCGTTGATGCCAAAATGGCGGCCGGCGGCCGCGTAACTTCTACCATCTTTTAACATGTCGAGAAGCGTAACCTTCTCAGCTATCGTCATCATCCTTCGGTGGCGTTTAGGCTCACTACCAGCCTTAAGAGAAGCAGAACGCTTGGGAGCCATTACAGTAGGATTTACGTACAGTACTGTAACAAAAAGTTCAACTTAAAAAGGTCGCACACAACACAGATTAAACTTCACAAACTTAAGAACGTCTACTCAGCGATACGCGGTAACAGAGAGTGAACGATCCAGCCCCGCGAGAACTTTGATGCTGCGGGTAGAAGATGCGGGCAAAACACCAATCACAGGCTAGATAACAAAACTTGAGTTCTGATTCGTCATCTATCAGCGCTTGAACCAATCACAACCCGTCTTACAGTACTATGATGCGTTGGTTACCTACTCATAGAAGATGCCCCGCGCATACTGAACGTACGTAGATTAAGTACAATACCGTAATAATAATAAATAATGATAATAATACTGTACAGTAATAATAATAATAATAATGATAATAATAATAACAATAATAATTTTATTAACAACAACAACAATAATAATAATAATAACAATAATAATAAAAATTTACGTACGCTATTTTACGCCTCTCTCTCTCTCTCTCTCTCTCTCTCTCTCTCTCTCTCTCTCTCTCTCTCGTACGCTTATTCGAAATGTGATTTTTGCAACAAAGAATATTATTGGATGCAGTACTGTACTACGTACGTATACATACAAAAGATTCATGGAAAAGAAGCACATCCATTACAGTACACACCATTCTAATATGGTATGACTGCATCTGATTTGCGTTTCATGTTCGATTTAATTTTACTACGTACTGAATTATCGTATGATCACATTCTCTTTTCGTGTTTTATTTCTTTCTGTGCTGAATTATATATCATATGTAATGCAATGAACAATCAGTAAGAGCAGATATTACTAATTACAGTATTAATGGAATTACAGGTAACAAAATATCGTATTTGGGGGTCTTCAGATTTCGCGGTATTTTCGAATTTTCCGGAAAATCCGCGATATGTATATATATATGGGTTATGGAAAAACCCCGCGAAGTGGTGAATCCGCGATTGTCGAACCGCGAAGTAGCGAGGGTTCACTGTATTCAAAAATTTATTTTATAATTAAAATATCATTTTTAAATATTTAACTTAGCCGGTGAATATATAATAGCTGATTCACACCCAAGGAGGTGGGTAGAGACCAGTTAAATATGTTTACATCGTACAAGCTAAGAGTTTTTATTTCATTTTGGAAGTTATCAATATAACAAAAACAAAATAAATAGGTACCTGGTAAGGAAGTCGACTTAGACGATTACTCTGCCTTGTAAGTACGTCTTCCTTACGGAGCCTCGCGATCCTCTTAGGATGCTGACAGACCCCTAGGAGCTGAAGTATCAAGGGCTGCAACCCATACAACAGGACCTCATCAAACCCCTAATCTGGGCGCTCTCAAGAAATGACTTTGACCACCCGCCAAATCAACCAGGATGCGAAAGGCTTCTTAGCCTTCCGGACAACCCATAAAAACAACATTAAAAACATTTCAAGAGACAGATTAAAAGGATATGGAATTAGGGAATTGTAGTGGTTGAGCCCTCACCCACTACTGCACTCGCTGCTACGAATGGTCCCAGTGTGTAGCAGTTCTCGTAAAGAGACTGGACATCTTTCAAGTAAAATGACGCGAACACTGACTTGCTTCTCCAATAGGTTGCGTCCATTATACTTTGCAGAGATCTATTTTGCTTAAAGGCCACGGAAGTTGCTACAGCTCTAACTTCGTGCGTCTTAACCTTAAGCAAAGATCGGTCTTCCTCACTCAGATGTGAATGAGCTTCTCGTATTAACAATCTGATAAAGTATGACAAAGCATTCTTTGACATAGGCAAGGATGGTTTCTTAACTGAACACCATAAAGCTTCAGATTGGCCTCGTAAAGGTTTAGTACGATCTAAATAGAACTTAAGAGCTCTAACAGGGCATAAGACTCTTTCTAGTTCATTGCCTACGATCTTCGATAAGCTGGGAATATCGAAAGATTTAGGCCAAGGCTGAGAAGGTAGCTCATTTTTGGCTAGAAAACCAAGTTGCAGCGAACAAGTAGCTTTTTCCGACGAAAATCCGATGTTCTTGCTGAAGGCATGAATCTCACTGACTCTTTTAGCCGAGGCTAAGCATACCAGGAAAAGAGTCTTAAGAGTGAGATCTTTCAGGGAGGCTGACTGTAAAGGCTCAAACCTGTCTGACATGAGGAATCTTAGTACCACGTCTAAATTCCACCCAGGAGTAGCCAAACGACGCTCCTTAGTGGTCTCAAAAGACTTAAGGAGGTCTTGCAGATCTTTATTGTTGGAAAGATCTAAGCCTCTATGCCGGAAGACCGATGCCAACATGCTTCTGTAGCCCTTGATAGTGGGAGCTGAAAGGGATCGTCCTTTTCTCAGGTATAAGAGAAAATCAGCTATTTGGGCTACAGAGGTACTGGTCGAGGATACAGAAACTGACTTGCACCAGTCTCGGAAGACTTCCCACTTCGATTGGTAGACTCTAATGGTAGACGCTCTCCTTGCTCTAGCAATCGCACTGGCTGCCTCCTTCGAAAAGCCTCTAGCTCTCGAGAGTCTTTCGATAGTCTGAAGGCAGTCAGACGAAGAGCGTGGAGGCTTTGGTGTACCTTCTTTACGTGTGGCTGACGTAGAAGGTCTACTCTTAGAGGAAGACTTCTGGGAACGTCTACTAACCATCGAAGTACCTCGGTGAACCATTCTCTCGCGGGCCAGAGGGGAGCAACTAACGTCAACCTTGTCCCTTCGTGAGAGGCGAACTTCTGCAGTACCTTGTTGACAATCTTGAATGGTGGGAATGCGTAGAGATCCAGATGTGACCAATCTAGGAGGAAGGCATCTATATGTATTGCTGCTGGGTCCGGGACTGGAGAGCAATAGATTGGAAGCCTCTTGGTCAGCGAGGTTGCAAAGAGATCTATGGTGGGTTGACCCCAAGTGGCCCAAAGTCTCTTGTACACATCCTTGTGGAGGGTCCATTCGGTTGGAATTACTTTCCCTTTCCGACTGAGACAATCTGCTAGGACGTTCAAGTCGCCCTGGATGAACCTCGTTACTAGGGAGATGCCTCGACCTTTTGATCAGATGAGCAGGTCCCTTGCGATCTCGTACAACGTCAGTGAGTGGGTACCTCCTTGTTTGGAGATGTACGCCAAGGCCGTGGTGTTGTCCGAGTTTACTTCCACCACTTTGCCTCGAAGGAGATACTCGAAGCTTTTCAAGGCCAGATGAACTGCCAACAGCTCCTTGCAGTTGATATGCATGCTCCTCTGACTCAAGTTCCACAGACCTGAGCATTCCCGACCGTCCAGCGTCGCGCCCCAGCCCAAGTCCGATGCGTCCGAGAAGAGAACGTGGTTGGGTATCTGAACAGCCAGGGGAAGACCCTCTCTTAGGTTGATATTGTCCTTCCACCAAGTCAGACAAGACTTTATCTTTCCGGAAATCGGGATCGAGACCGCCTCTAGCGTCTTGTCCTTTTTCCAGTGAAAAGCCAGATGGAATTGAAGAGGACGGAGGTGTAGTCTTCCTAGTGATACAAATTGCTCCAGGGATGACAGCGTCCCTACCAGACTCATCCACAGCCTGACTGAGCAGCGTTCTTTCTTCAGCATCCTCTGGATGGAGAGCAGGGCTTGATCTATTCTGGGGGCCGACGGAAAAGCCCGAAAAGCTTGACTGTGAATCTCCATCCCTAAATACAGAATAGTTTGGGATGGGACCAGCTGCGACTTTTCCAAATTGACTAGGAGTCCCAATTCCTTGGTCAGATCTAGAGTCCACTTGAGATCCTTCAGACAGCGACGACTGGAAGAGGCTCTGAGAAGCCAGTCGTCCAAATAAAGGGAGGCTCGGATGTCCGATAAGTGGAGGAATTTTGCCACATGCCTCATCAGCCTCGTAAATACGAGAGGAGCTGTGCTTAGGCCAAAGCACAGGGCCCGAAACTGGTAAACCACATCTTCGAAGACGAATCTCAGAAAAGGTTGGGAGTCTGAGTGAATGGGGATGTGGAAGTAGGCGTCCCTTAGGTCTAGCGAGACCATCCAGTCTTCCTTTCTGACCGCTGCTAAGACTGACTTTGTGGTCTCCATGGAAAACTTCGTCTTTGTGACAAAGACATTCAGAGCACTGACGTCTAGCACCGGTCTCCAACCTCCTGTCTTCTTTGATACTAGGAAGAGACGGTTGTAAAACCCCGGTGATTGAAGGTCCGAGACTTTGACCACCGCTCCCTTCTCTAGCAAAAGAGACACTTCCAGTTTCAGGGCTTTTCTCTTTTCTTCCTCTCTGTACCTGGGAGAGAGATCGATGGGGGACGTCGCTAGAGGGGGTTTGTGTACAAAAGGGATTTTGTACCCCTCTCTGAGTAACCTCACAGATTGTTGATCTGCGCCTCTCTTCTCCCAGGCTTGCCAGAAGTTCTTGAGTCTGGCTCCTACTGCTGTCTGAAGTTGCGGGCAGTCAGATTCTGCCCTTAGAGGACTTGGATCCTTTCCTCTTCCCTCGCTTCCCTTCGGCACGAGCACCTCCCCTGCTGGAGGCTCTGCCACGAAAGGGCGGAATAAAGCGAGACGCTGGAGTGTCTATCCTCGGTCTAGCAGACAATGTAGGCAAAGAGGGAGCTTTGCGAGCCGAGGACGCAACTAGATCGTGGGTGTCCTTCTGAACTAAAGACAAGGCAATTTCCTTAACCAAGACTTCAGGAAACAGGCACTTGGAAAGGGGAGCAAAGAGTAGCTCAGATCTTTGGCATGGCGTCACTCCAGCAGACAGGAAAGAACATAGAGACTCTCGCTTCTTCAGGACTCCGGACGGCCTTGTCCATGCAGGACATAATGAGCAAGGAAACATCCTTATCTGCAGAAGAGATTTTCCTGCTCAGGGCTCCTAAGCACCAGTCTAGGAAGTTAAAGACTTCGAAAGCCCTAAATATACCTTTAAGAAGGTGGTCCAGGTCCGATGGTGACCAATAAATCTTCGAGCGTCTCATGGCAAGGCGGCGGGGAGAGTCTACAAGACTTGAGAAGTCGCCCTGGGCAGAGGCAGGAACTCCCAAGCCGAGAACTTCTCCCGTTGCATACCAGACGCTCGATCTAGACGAGAGTTTAGATGGGGGAAAGGCAAATGCTGTCTTTCCTAAACTCTTCTTGGTCTCTAACCAATCTCCCAACAGCCGCAAAGCTCTCTTGGATGAGCGAGAGAGAACGAGTTTAGTAAAGGCAGGTACGGTAGCAGGCACGCCTAATACAAACTCCGACGGCGGCGAACGAGGAGCCACAGAAACAAAGTGGTCAGGGAACAACTCCTTAAATACAGCCATGACTTTTCTAAAGTCCAAGGATGGTTGAGTTGCCTTAGGCTCATCAAGTTCTGAAGGTTGATCCTCTTGTGGTTCAGCAACGTCCTCATCTGATAGTTCCTCATCCGATAACTGATGAGGAAACGGCAAAGGAGTGGGCAACGTTTGACTCGCCGAGTCCGGTCGCACTGGTGCATGCGTGACGGAGCCGGACGCAGCGTCATGGAACTGCTGCACAGTCTGGGAACTGTCAACAACCATGGGTGCGCGAGGACGCACAGCGTCCACCCGAGACTGTTTAGACCGTCTGGGTTGTGCAGTCAACACCATACCGGGTTGCGGAGGTTGACGCACCGCGTCAAAACAAGTCACCTCTGATGGTTGATGAACGTCCTGAACGTCAACAACCACCTCCGTGCGTCGCCTAACGTCATCGTGCGGCTGGCAACCCACACTGGGTCGGTGGAGGTACAACCCCAACTGGTAGACGCGAGAAAGCTACCTCAGCGTCAACAGGACGCACAACAGACCGCTTGGATGGTTGTTGGCCAGAAGGTTCTGCAGCAACCTTCTCCGCATTGAAGTCCTCCATCAAGGACGCAAGCTTGGACTGCATGTCCTGCAGCAACACCCATTTAGGGTCTACGGCAGCAGGTGCGGCAACAGACGGGGTGAGCGACTGAGGCGGCACAGCTTTGCCTCTCTTAGGTGGCGAGCAGTCATCAGATGACGGCAACGAGTCCGAACTGACCCAGTGGCTATAACCGGGACGTTGGACTTGTCCTGAAGGGACCGACTTACGCTTCAAAGGTCGGGAGACCTTGGTCCAGGGTTTCTTACGAGAAACACCTTCGGACGACGAGGTAAAAATGGGCTCTCTCGTCTTACGTTGGTAGGGGCGATCTTGGGGAGATACGCCTGATACCATAGAGGGAACGTCTGTTCGCTGATCAAGGCCTCTCGAACCCATGAGTCGTACGACATTGCTTCTCCCCTGGGCTTGGGAGCTTGCAAGAGGTCCCGGACTAGGAGGACGACAGGCACGAACAGACGAACCCTCAAGCGCAACACTGTTCACAACACTTTGAGAAACACTAGGCACTTTAACACTTTCCGCCGTGGCACTTTGGCACTTTAGTTCCTTTACGTCCACCATGAGTTGATTGCGGTCACTTGCAAGGGCCTCAACTCTCTCCCCCAAGGCATGGATAGCACGCATCATGTCTGCCATCGATGGTTCCTGAGTGCTAGGAGGGGGGTTAGGAACAACCACTACAGGGGAAGGATTAGGTTTAGGGGCATGTGGAGAGGAAAAATCTACCGACCTAGAAGAACTTCTCCTTACCCTATCTCTCTCTAGTCTGCGTGTATACTTCTCAAATTCGATAAAATCGAATTCCGAAAGGCCCACGCATTCCTCACACCGATCTTCCAATTGACAGGTTTTACCCCGACAATTGGAACAAACAGTGTGAGGGTCGAGAGAAGCCTTTGGAAGACGCCTATGACAGTCCCTAGCATTACATTTTTTGAACTTGGGAACTTGTGAAAGGTCAGCCATTTTGAATTGGTCAAGGGAAAATTCCAAAAAAAACGATCTAAGTCATCAACAATTAATCCGATCCAAAAAAGAGTTCAAGGATTTATTTGAAGAAAAACACCTGTACTGCGAAAGCTCAAACCAAATTAAAGTACTTCACCAAATATGATGTGAAAAAACTCCAGGTTCAACAGCGAGTAAAGTACGTCTTGTTGACACGTCGACAGAGAAGAAATTGAGTCTTTGTTAACATCGAGAGTGGTATCTGGCCGACAGTTGGCGCTGGTGGGCACACCCGCAACCTGTATAGCGATCGCTGGCGAGTTTTTACTGTTTTTTGTCTGTCGAGCAACAGAGTTGCAGCTATTATATATTCACCGGCTAAGTTAAATATTTAAAAAAAAAGGCGCTTAACTACTCTACTTTACGTGAATAAAACAAGTAAAATATCATTCAAGGGAAATGAAATACTTTACCTTAATCTCATATTTGAGTTGTTCAATATATTCAGTCTGGTTTGCTATTCTCTCATTCAAATCTGCTAAATGGTCAGACATGGTAGAGATCTGTTCTTCGTAATTTCTGGAATTAGAGGGCAAGAAATTTAAGTTGAGGATATGGAAGGTGCACAGCATTAGAATTTATTATTAAAAGAGGCGTGAAAAATTAATAAAACCAAAAGGTTATCCATACGTGAAATATGATGGTTCTACATGAAATATATTTACCACACGAACCGGAACCTGATAACCCTTTTACCCCCAATGGACGTACTGGTACGTTTCACAAAACTCACCCCTTTACCCCCATGGACGTACTGGTACGTCCTTGCAAAAAACTGCTATTTCTATTTTTTTTTTGCCTATTTTTGATAACTTTATGAGAAACTTCAGGCATTTTCCAAAAGAATGAGACCAACCTGACCTCTCTATGATGAAAACTGTTAGAGAAATTTAAAAAATATATATTGCAAAATGTGCTTGAAAAAAAAAACGCCTGGGGGTTAAGGGTTGGAAAGTTCCAAATAGCCTGGGGGTAAAAGGGTTAATTACTGAATGCATTTTTTCTGTACTAAGAAATCAGTCTCTCCAAGGAGAGAGCTCGCCTACAAATGCTCAGCCTCTAATAAGACCACACTAGAATCATAGTCTTGACACTACAGTAATTCTAAATCTGAGAGTGTACTAAAACTTATGATTAATGGATTTGTACGTAAAATGTATTTATGATACACAAAAGCACCGATTGTTTGCATGATGCTGTCAATCATAAAATCCCAGAATAATTATTTAAAGGTTTAAAAGCCTCTCATGAATGGCAGAGGTAAGGGACAGTAACAATGTCCTGGAGACAGACCATACATATATATAATCAGCCCCTAAAGCTCCTCTCTATCCAAGCTACGACCAGAGAGAGACAGGCAACGGCTGCTACTAACTCAGTAGATAGACCTATAGGCTCCCCCAAGCCCTCAAAATCTTAGCTCACATGGATGGTAAGTTGCAGGCACTAAAGGCACTGACAAGTCTGAGTGGGACTCGAACCACCGTTTGGCAAAGACCAAGCAGAACTGTTACCAATTAGGCCACCACTACCCTTTTGAAAAAGGAACTCGAAGACAAAATACCCCAAGTTTTCAGGTCTGATATAAAACTTATGACGTACATTGTACCGGAAAGCACAGCAGGTGACGAGACATATTCTCCAGGCCACACAGGCTTCAAAAAGTGCAGTGAAAAAGTGGTTAGGGGATTACAATGACGATGAACTAAATGCAACATGTTCTATGGAACCTTCAAACTACAGTACTGTACATCTGGTGTGCAGAATTTCTGGTTCGCCAGAAGTTCACAGCATATATACCTATAGCATGAAAATGGGAATCATGATGGATGATTAAAAAAAATAGAGCCGTATGAGGTCTCAAAATTAATTCCCGGGAAATTCAATGTTGCACAAGACCCACCAAGCTGTATAAACATTCTTCCTCAGGGACTTACAAAGGTGTAAGTGTATATAAAGACTATTATTATTACTTGCTAAGCTACAAACCTGGTTGGAAAAGCAGGATGCTATAAGCCCAAGGGCCCTAACAGGGAAAATAGCCCAGTGAGGAAAGGAAACAAGGAAAAATAAAATATTATAAGTACAGTGACAACATTAAAATAAACATTTTCTTTATAAACTATAAAAACTTAACAAAACAAGAGGAAGAGAAATAAGATAGAATAGTGTGCCCAAGTATTCCCTCGAGCAAGAGAACTCTGCCCCTGCTACTTGTAAGAATAAATTTTATAATTTTTAAATATATATTTTTACAATTTTTTGGGTAAAAATATAACTGACCTGGATGTAGTCTGTAGAGTCTCCTTCAAATGACTGACATTTTCTCGCTGTTTGTCGACTTCCACCTCCGTGGAAGTTTGGTTTTCTTCGCTTACGACTAATCGCTTCATTAAAGATTCACACTGAAAAAGAACGATGCTTGTAATATCATTACTGTCATTTATCCTATCAAAACGCTTATTTAATCACGGAAATTTATTTGTACCAAAATTCAGCTTCTGTAGTGTCAGAAATTCACTTGAATGATGTGAGAGATCAGCCAAAATTTTGATCACAGCTGGAATAAAACTCCAAGAAAACATCACCGACAAAACACCAACCCTTACTTAATTACAGAAATTTATTTATACCAAAAATTCAGCTTCTAGAGTTCCAGCAATTCACTTGAATGATGAGAGAGATCAGCCAAAGTTTTTTATCACAGCTGGAATAAAACTTCAAGAAAACATCGCGGATAAAAAACCAAAATGTCTACGTACTTCGTTCTGATAGAGAGACGCCTGACTTAAAGCCGAGGTCAATTGCATATAAAGGTGCGAGCAGCGACTCGTGAAGTGGTTGCGTATATCTTTCTCCCTCTCGTCTGGTACGCCTTCGGAGCTCTGAACTTCCCCAACCTGAAATAAAATTCAAAAATGTAAGAATCAAGTGAATGGATAATAAATCACAATCTTCTATACAGAGCGAATTACGTAGTGGAGGGATCCTCACATCTTTATAAAGAACATGGAAAGACTGTTCTACTGAATTTGAAAAGTTCTATTTGTAAATCTTGTTACAAAATGAAAAATAATTAAGAGCAATTAAACAATGTAAAACTACTACACTTGACACAGACACTAGTATACTTTCCTATAAAAACTAGAGTGCATTAAGCTGAATATATATAAAAAATACAATTAATAATTAATAAGAGACTATAATTTGAAAGGCGAGAGCGAGGAAAACTTAAAACAAAGTCCTGGACAGACGGAGCACAAAAAGGATTGGAACGAAAGGGCCTACATATTCAAGAAGTACGTGTGCTAATGAAAGACAAACTTGAATGGTACAGCATATGTGTTGAGGAGTTGTACAGAAAGTCCTCAACTTAACTTACAAACTTAATACGTTCCAAAAAGCCGTTTGTAAGTTGAATTTTGTTAAATTTTGGCCTAGCGTAGGCAAGCTTACGATTTTCAGCTTGCAAAAGTCAACATGTAGTCCAGTTTCATATAGCAAAAGTTCTCTTGCTTACTGCATCAAATTATACAATATTGTTTTATTACAGTACTGTATTTCATTATGCACTCTCGATACAATACTTCAGATATGACAAATTCGAAGATAATTTGTATTTTTCCTAACCATACAAACCTTAGCTATTTACATTGGGTTTACCTTTTAGCGCAGCTGAAATGGCGAGCCATTAGAATTTAACGAGGGTGTATTACCCCCGCGCTAGTTAGCGGGGGGGTAGGGGAGTGGTAGCAAGCTACCCCTCCCCCTCCCTCACACACAGGTGAATGCTCACTTTCACTTAGAGGTAGGACTTGTCTTGGGGGACAGGGCTGGCGGGCAAATATGTGTAAATAGCTAAGGTTTGTATGGTTAGGAAAAATACAAATTATCTTCGAATTTGTCATTTGTTCCGTAACCGAAATACAAACCACGCTATTTACATTGGGTGACTTACCCCTTAGGTAGGGTGGAAAATCCCCAGCCATACTGGCTTTGGCTTTACCCGGGGACTCAGAATCCGAGTGAGTCGCACTCGAGAAAAGGAGTCCCTGCACCTCACAAGTTCCTTGCTCCGCAAGGAACCGTGTGGCCTACATAAGCTTGTGTGTGAAGGAAGAAGTGTGACCCGTCCTAGGCAGTTGACCTGGCGTTCCAGAAGGAACTCTGGGTTAGGACGTTCCCAATACCACCTCGTCAGGGTATGGGGGACGCGACAGTATTGACTCAATACTCGGAACACAAGGAAGCATGGTTTACCTGCAGAGGTTCGAGGTCCATCGGAAGACCGTTGCCTGTCCGCCGGGAGACTGATGTCCGTTGGAAGACTGTTGTCCGTCGGGAAGACCGTTGCCCGTCGGAAGACGAGATCAGACTGCTGTCCATCTGCACCAGGGCGGAATATCAAGAAGAAGGAGTTGTAGGCTGCAAACGGAGATTCAAAAAGGCGCCTCTTAGCACCCTTATAGGGAGATGAGAGGCCCTTACGACGAGGCGGACGGTGAGCCTTACGGCGAAGGAGGCCAACAGCAACAGCAGCAGAAGAAACCTCCGAAGAGGAGTCTCTATGAGTGTACTCTCTCGCGAACGAAAGAGAAACACTTCGTAGAAGAGACTGGTCAGCCAGTGACCTAAAAGGAACGAAAACCCCGAAAGGAATCGTTCTACAAGCTGAAAAATTAACAACTACAATTAGATTCATAAACTAATTGAGACAAAACGTACGGCGTAGCAACCCCCCCACACGGAAAGGAAGCTACGAGGGGCATAGCAAAACATAGTAAAAAGGGTGAACGACCTCAAGAGAGAGAGAGAGAGAGAGAGAGAGAGAGAAAGACCGAAGTCAAACTCGATCGCAACCCATAAAATTACGCCGTGGTGGCCTAACTGCCGAGGACTCCACGGAGATATCGTACACTACACACACAACTCTGAAAAGGAAACTTACTGATTTCTATACTCAAATATATACACAAACATGAAAACATGTTTACATATATATTGAGTAAAAGAAAAGTAAGCGATTAAGTAAAGACAAAACAAGCAATGGCTGCCAAGAGAGGACCAAGACAGAGACGTCTCTCCGAGTCCGAGCCATAAGTGAAAGTGAGCATTCACCTGTGTGTGAGGGGGGGGAGGGGTAGCTAGCTACCACTCCCCTACCCCCCCGCTAACTAGCGCGGGGGTAATATACCCTCGTTAAATTCTAATGGCTCGCCATTTCAGCTGCGCTTAAAGGTAAACCCAATGTAAATAGCGTGGTTTGTATTTCGGTTACGGAACAATTATTATTTCAGTTGGATTTGGGTTTGTATCTCGGACACAGCTACCAAAAATTAAGTTTTCTGAACCGGAGGATTATCCTCGTTCCCCAAAGGTCACACCACCTGAGAGATTGAACTCACGTAAGATGTGTTTGATATGACCGAGGCGGAATGCTCCCTTGCGTGGGTTTGGTCCGTGTCCCCCTCCGAAGATGCCGTGTCTCCTTTCAGCTGCTGCTCGAGCTGTTTGACCCTCTGGGAATATACAAAAATTATATTTCAATTATTTCCAAACAGTACAAAAGTCTGTCTTGCTTGAATTAAAATTTTGTTTTGTATTGTATTAAGATTAGTATTTTATTTTTGTTATAATATAAAAATATGAAATAAGAGCAATTTAGAGGCTTATCTATTCTGATATAAAAATACCCCAAATCTAAGTGCACGTTAAAGGCTCTATTTTTAAAATGTATTCATCATCGATATACCACATCCTCGAGGACTTTCGTACTTCTAGTTTATGTCCCAAGATGAAATTTTGTATGCCTACTTCGCTAGAATTTAAAATGAAAATAGTTTCTAAATACAGTAAAAACTTAGAATAACAAGAAGAGAGCATTTTCTTTCCTCCTATTTATATATATTGATATTAATATGTCTGAGGCTTTAAGTCTGCTCATGAATGGCAAAGGCAAGGGATGGTGACAATGCCCTAGAGACTGACTGTATATACATATGATCAGTGCCCAAGCCCCCTTTTCATCCAAGCTAGGACCATGGAGGACCAGGTAATGGATGCTGATGACTCAGCATGTAGATCTGTACGTTCCCTAAAATTCCCCATCCTTATAGGATAGTGAGGTTGCAGACTCTACAAGAAACTATAGAGCTTGAGCGGGACTCAATCTCCCAGAATGCCAGACAGGGACCTTTCCAATAGGCCACCAAAACAAGTGCTAACGTGGCAAAGACCAATCAATAAACCTTACCTTTGTTACCTTTTGAAGTTTACACTGCAGCAACTGGTGTTCCAATCTCCAGTGTTCTCTTTCGGCCTCTAACTGACTGAGCTTGGAGGATGTCACGGCCAACTGCTTCTTGAGGGACGTCTCCGCGTCCCCAAAGTTGGAATCGTTTATGGGGCTGGAGAGCGTGCCGTCGTACAGAACCTGGTGGCTCTCGTCCTGAATTGAAAACGAGGGGAAAGGTCTCAAGTATAGAAGTAATTTATCAAAATATACAGTATGCTGATTATTTTCTATGTGCTTCTAGCATTAATGGACCAATGCTGTTATTGGGAAAGGCAGACTTGAGTAAGTAATTGGAGTGATTATTGACAGCTGTCAAGTTAGTTTTCCATATGCAGCACTAAGAGAAGGTCCCTTTGTATGATAAACAATGCTTCATATACTCGTACTCAGTGTGTACTTGAAGCGCATGCTGCTTAATACAGCCTGTAGCTATTCCTTGAAATACACACTGGGAAAAACTTCACGTCTATCTTCAAAAAATGCATTGAATAGGGATACATTTTAAGAACTTCCCTCCTACCTATCCTGTGAGCTTAAAACATACCTTAATTCTACAAGATTGCATCTAAACTACCTGTAACATCAAGCAGAACATGAACCGTCAACAATGAGTTAAATTGAAATGCTTTATAAATTAAATATACGGTAATCTTATTATGGAAAAAGGAAGGTAGCCTTGTGTTACCAACCAACCATACAATATACATGCACTCAAAATATGAATATGCAAAGGAAGATGATCAGGAATATTTATAGAATTTGAAATGATCAGTGGGCACGTGTTAAGGATGGATGGTGGGGAGGGAGTGAGGAGGCCTAGGGAGGAACCTGTTAGGGGGAGAAGGTCAAGACCATGGTAGAGAATTAGATGGCACGATAAGGTGAAGGATGATATGGAGAGAAGAGGTTTGGTGGAAGAGGATGCCTTTGATAGGAGGCATCGGAGAGGGCCCATGAGATAACCGACCGCTTAAAGTAGGGATAACGGAGGGGAAGAAGAAGATGAAGTACATTCCACATTCCATCTTACCCTCCTATACTGTAGTCGCAAACACTTTAAGGAAATTCTGTGACTCTATCGTTGAATTTTAACCCTTTCCTCGATGTCTTGGAACATAGCTCCTATCTCACCTTATACTTTTAACCAAACTCACTTGTTTTAATTATAATTAATTCCATATTTTCCTCTCCAAATGCTGCTAGATAGTAATCATCAACATTAGTTGTATAGAATAAAAAATCAAATTGATGAATATAAATGCGTTAGCGTCGTAGAAAATGTAATACAGGGTACGTACCTGCGTCACCGAATTTGAATTGCTAGGAGATTTGCTTAATCCGTACGGCATGCTAGGATAGGGAGACGACGGCGTGCTTGGTGTCGACCCTCCGCGATTCCACGAGGGGACAACTTGCTCTCGGAATGTTGTGGACATCTGAAAGTAAACAGACCAAATTGTTAGCCTTAAAAGAAAGATAAAAAATTTAAGTTTAACTTCTGAAAAGAATAGAATTGAACAAAAAGAATTGTGTAGACATCTAAAAGTATACAAACCAAACTGTCAGTCTTAAGAGGAAGATAAAAAATTCAAGTTTGATTTCTCAAAAGAATAAAACTTTAAACAAAAAGAATTATCAAATGCTCTTGAAAGAGATATTTGCATAATATTCTTGGATTATAAAGTTAAAAAAAAATGTGTAAAATCCCAATGAGTTCGGGGACATGTTCTGAGAGAGATTGAAGCTACCTCTATCTATCTTTAGGATTCATGACGCTGTTTAGAATGCATAATTTATTTAATTGGCGACTCTTAATTAGTCTTTTAAATTACAGCAAAAGTTTGAGTTGATTATTACAACCACATTAATATCTTAACCTTTCATCAGTTCAGTGGAACCAGATTGCACCAACCTGGTTTGATTAAGATCAGTAAGTTCTTGGGTTACAATAGTTTCAACTTTTGTGGATATAATGCAGCTTCCACAACTGAATTGTATTATTTCTTGGGTGGTACTATTGTGATATATATCCAATGAGTGGGGGAAGCTCACAAGTCGAGTAGTACTCGCAATCAGATTGAGGACCAAAAGGTGAGCATTCTTGCAGGTGAATAGATATGCATGTGCAAGCATTTGAATACTCTAAACCCAATGAATGAGAATACTTGTAGGCAAATAGACAAGTGCTTGCAAGCAAGTGGATGCTTTATATTTTATTAATGAGTGTGCCTGAACTCGAGTATACAGGTGCGTTCCCTCTTCGGGGGAAGTGAGAGGATGTGAATGCTATAAGTCCAATGAGAGAATGCACCAGTATGAACAGATGAGGTGGGATGCGATCGCAAGCATGTAAGGCGGCGCTCCCTTAGGAGTGTGCAATCAGATGAGGTGGGGCAAGATCACAAACAGATGAGGTGGGGCTTCTTTAGGAGCGAGCAAGCACATAGTAGCACGCGAACAGGTGAGATGGCACTCCCATGAAAGAAGGCAATCGCAAACAGGCGAGGTCCCATAGGGATGCACTATCATGAAAAGATGAGGTGGCACACAAGTAGCATACTCTCGTCGTCTCTTTGATCATCCTCGGTGAAGGATCAGGCAACAATGTCTCTCCCAAAGGGAGAGAAACTAAGAGTTACGTATAGATAGCTCCTATCGATCGGTTTTGAAGTACTAAACTTCCAGTTAGGGGAAAAGCAGGGCAGAGCCCTTTCTTTTGATTAGCAGTATGCTCTAGGTCCAACGAATGTGTGAATCTGCTGTCGGCGCTAAGAAACAAAGGTGCGTCAGAGGTGAAGGAACAACTTGAAGCTCTTGTTCCCCATTGACTGTGTGTAGCGATATTTCAGTCCGCAGTTACGATAACATCATCATCACTAGTCTGCACTAGCAAGGGAATAAACGACAACAGAAATGCTGTTAAAAAAGAACAAAAAATGTATTGGCAGATTACACAGAAGCTATCTGTAAGCTACAGTTACCGGGTACTGTATCAGGAAAATTGCAAAACCTTCTGTCTTCCTAAAATTCCCTAGCACATAATGAGCTGCTAGCCATAAACTAGAAAAAAGGGAAAAATGATATTTTAATTATAAATTAAATTTTTGAATATACTTACCCGGTGAATATATAATAGCTGCAACTCTGCGGCTCGACAGAAAACACACTAAAAAAACTTGCGAGCGATCGCTATGAAGGTTGCGGGTGTGCCCACCAGCGCCAACTGTCGGCCAGATACCACTCTTGCATGTAAACAAAACCTTCAATTCTTCTCGTCCCGCTGCGTCTCTATTGGGGAGGAAGGGAGGGTCATTTAATTTATATATTCACCGTGTAGGTATATTCAAAAATTTATTTTATAATTAAAATATCATTTTTAAATATTTAACTTAGCCGGTGAATATATAATAGCTGATTCACACCCAAGGCGGTGGGTAGAGACCAGAGTTTAATAATTAAGTTTACAGCGTATAAGCTAAGAGTTTTTTCATTTTGACAGTTATCAATATAACAAAACCAAAATATATAGGTACTTGGTAAGGAAGTTGACTTAGACGATTACTCTGCCTTGTAAGTCTGTCTTCCTCACGGAGCCCAGCGATCCTCTTAGGATGCTGAAAGACTCCCAGGAGCTGAAGTATCAAGGGTTGCAACCCATACAACAGGACCTCATCAAACCCCTAATCTGGGCGCTCTCAAGAAATGACTTTGACCACCCACCAAATCAACCAGGATGCGAAAGGCTTCTTAGCCTTCCGAACAACCCATAAAACAATATTAAAAACATTTCAAGAGACAGATTAAAAGGATATTGGAATTAGGGAAGTGTAGTGGTAGAACCCTCACCCACTACTGCACTCGCTGCAACGAATGGACCCAGTGTGTAGCAGTCCTCGTAAAGAGTCTGGACATCTTTTAAGTAAAATGACGCGAACACTGACTTGCTTCTCCAAAAAGTCGCGTCCATAATACTTTGCAGAGATTTATTTTGCTTGAAGGCCACGGAGGTTGCTATATCTCTAACTTCGTGCGTCTTAACCTTAAGCAAACATCGGTCTTTCTCATTCAAGTGAGAATGAGCTTCTCGTATTAAAAAAATCTGATAAAATATGACAAAGCATTCTTTGACATAGGCAATGAAGGTTTCTTAACTGAGCACCATAATGCCTTAGATTTCCCTCGTAATGACTTAGTACGAGCTAAATCGAACTTAAGAGCTCTAACAGGACATAATACAGTGAACCCTCGCTACTTCGCGGTTCAACAATCGCGGATTCACCACTTCGCGGGGTTTTCCCATAACCCATATATATATACATATCGCGGATTTTCCGGAAAATTCGAAAATACCGCGAAATCTGAAGATAACCAAATACGATATTTTGTTACCTGTAATTCCATTAATACTGTAATTAGTAATATCTGCTCTTACTGATTGTTCATTGCATTACATATGATATATAATTCAGCACAGAAAGAAATAAAACACGAAAAGAGAATGTGATCATACGATAATTCAGTACGTAGTAAAATTAAATCGAACATGAAACGCAAATCAGATGCAGTCATACCATATTAGAATGGTGTGTACTGTAATGGATGTGCTTCTTTTCCATGAATCTTTTGTATGTATACGTACGTAGTACAGTACTGCATCCAATAATATTCTTTGTTGCAAAAATCACATTTCGAATAAGTACTGTAAGCGTACGAGAGAGAGAGAGAGAGAAAGAGAGAAAGAGAGAGAGAGAGAGAGAGACGTAAAATAGCGTACGTACGTAAATTTTTATTATTATTGTTATTATTATTATTATTGTTGTTGTTGTTAATAAAATTATTATTGTTATTATTATTAATCATTATTATTATTATTATTACTGTACAGTATTATTATCATTATTTATTATTATTACGGTATTGTACTTAATCTACGTACGTTCAGTATGCGCGGGGCATCTTCTATGAGTAACCAACGCACCATGTACTGTAAGACGGGTTGTGATTGGTTCAAGCGCTGATAGATGACGAATCAAAACTCAAGTTTTGTTATCTAGCCTGTGATTGGTGTTTTGCCCGCATCTTCAACTTCCAGCATCACAGTTCTCGCGGGTCTGCATCGTTCACTTTCTCTTTCCGCGTATTGCTGAGTAGACGTTCTTAACTTTGTGAAGTTTAATCTGTGCTGTGTGCGACTGTTTTAAGTTGAACTTTCTGTTAAACCCTACTGTACAATGCCTCCCAAGCCTTCTGCTTCTACTAAGGCTGGTAGTGAGCCTAAACAGCACCGAAAGATGATGACGATTGCTGAGAAGGTGACGCTTCTCGATACTATGTTAAAAGACAGTAGAAGTTACGCGGCCGCAGACCTCGAAGACCTGACGAAATCGGGCAGTGAAGACAGTGAAACACAGGAAGAGTTCCAAGAAAATGTCGAAGAAACGGTCTTAAAATTAGAACGGCTTGCCAAGCTCTGCAAGCTTGCGAATGAGGTGAAAGAAATGTCGCAAGAGTGGGACGAGGATATGGTTCGTTCTGTACAATTCTGCACCAAGATCGATGAACACATGGCTCCCTACAGGATGCTCTTGCGAAAGAAGAAGCAGCGGCAGCAACTTCCGATCACAATGCCCTCAGAAGAAATTGAAGAAGTGTCTCAGGAAGAAGTTGAAGAGGTGTCCCAGGAAAAGACACCTCCGTCTGAAGAGACGTAAAATACTACAGTATTATTGGCTGCACAGTAGAAGACATCATCAGCTTCATCATCATCATTTCTACTGTGCAGCAAATTCATCGCCATCATCATTCAAGTTTTTCTTGAACTTCTTTCGTGGTGAGTACAGTAACAATCTTTATTTTTTACTTAAACATTTTAATATTTGTGTCTGTTTTATAGTTTAGTACTGTATGCATTAAGTTAAAGGGAAGGTTTTAAAAGCCTATCATATTTTTTTTGTTTAAAATTTACATTTACGTACGTAAAACAATCTCTCTCTCTCTCTCTCTCTCTCTCTCTCTCTCTCTCTCTCTCTCTCTCTCTCTCTCTCTCTCTCTCTCTCTCTCTCTCGTAAATTGTTTTCCTGCTTTGCTACGTACAGTATGTACTGTATGATTTTATATAGATACGGTAAATAATATTTGTAATAACATATTTTGTAAATGCTTTTACTGTAAATATCATTATTTATCACTTTCATCATGCGCGTTAAATGCCTTCTTTGTTCTGAGCGTGGTTGTTTACTGAGCGTACAGTACTTTATGACGCCGTCGTTTCAGGTGGCGTCATAAAGAAAAACATTTCATTTGGAAATCCTAAGGAAAATTAAGTAAAACATTGGTAATAACAAAATCAACATACTGTATACATCAATATAATCGATGCAAAAACTAACCTATACATATATGTGTACAGTACACTAAATGAGTTTGTTTCTTCATTATGATCAGAGATAAACGTAAACAAAACATTGGTTGCCATTTTTTATCGTGCTTTTTAGGTGTTTAGGAAACGCATGATATAAAATCGCCTTTAATATTTGTGCCTGTTTTAGTTTAGGGTACTGTAGTACATGCATTAAGTGTTCTGTACATTAAAGGGTAGTTTGTTAACAGTACTACGTACAAGGGAAGGTTTTAAAAGTCCGAATATACATGTTAAATAAATAGGTAAATATGGTGTCAATACTTCGCGGATTTTCACCTATCGCGCCCGCGTCTGGAACCTATCTACCGCGATAAACGAGGGTTCACTGTACTCTTTCCAGTTCGTTGCCTACGATCTCTGATAAGCAAGGAATATCAAAAGATTTAGGCCAAGGACGAGAAGGCAGTTCATTTTTGGCCAGGAAACCAAGTTGAAGTGAACAAGTGGCTTTTTTCTGTAGAAAAGCCGATGTTCTTACTGAAGGCATGAAGTTCACTGACCCTTTTAGCCGAAGCCAAGCACACTAGGAAAAGTGTCTTGAGGGTGAGATCCTTCAGGGAGGCTGAATGTAATGGCTCAAAACTGTCTGACATGAGGAACCTTAGGACCACGTCTAAGTTCCATCCAGGAGTTGCCAAACGACGTTCCTTAGAGGTCTCGAAAGACTTAAGGAGATCTTGGAGATCTTTATTGTTGGAAAGATCTAAGCCTCTATGTCGAAAGACCGAAGCCAACATGCTCCTGTAGCCCTTAATCGTGGGAGCTGAAAGGGAGTGAACCTTTCTCAGATGTAAAAGAAAATCTGCGATTTGGGCTACAGAGGTACTGGACGAGGACACAGGTGCTGACTTGCACCAGTCTCGAAAGACTTCCCACTTCGACTGGTATACTCTAATGGTAGAAGCTCTCCTAGCTCTTGCAATCGCACTGGCTGCCTCCTTCGAAAAGCCTCTAGCTCTTGAGAGTCTTTCGATGGTCTGAAGGAAGTCAGACGAAGAGCGGGGAGGCTTTGATGGACATTCTTTACGTGGGGCTGACGTAACAGATCTACCGTTAGAGGAAGACTTCTTGGAAAGTCTACCAGCCATTGAAGTACCTCGGTGCACCACTCTCTCGCGGGCCAGAGGGTAGCAACCAACGTCAACCTTGTCCCTTCGTGAGAGGCGAACTTCTGCAGTACCTTGTTGACTATCTTGAATGGTGGAAATGCATATAAGTCCAGAAAAGACCAATCCAGTAGAAACGCGTCTATGTAGATTGCTTCTGTATCTAGGACTGGAGAGCAATAGATTGGTAACCTTTTGGTCAACGAGGAGGCAAAGAGGTCTATGGTGGGTTGACCCCAAGTAGCCCAAAGACTCTTGCCCACGTCCTTGTGGAGGGTCCATTCCGTGGGTATCACCTGACCCCTCCGACTGAGACAGTCTGCCAAGGCGTTCAAGTCCCCCTGGATGAATCTCGTCAACAGGGAGATGCCTCGATTTCTTGACCATATGAGAAGGTCCCTTGCGATCTCGAGCAGCGTGAAGGAGTGTGTGCCTCCTTGCTTGGAGATGTACGCCAAAGTTGTGGTGTTGTCTGAGTTGCCTCTACCACTAAGTTTCGAAGAAGCTTTCTAATATCATCAAGGCCAAGTGGACTGCTAATAGCTCCTTGCCGTTGATGTGCATGCTCTTCTGACTTGAGGTCCACAGACCCGAGCATTCCCGACCGTCCAGGGTCGCACCCCAACCCAAATCCGACGCGTCTGAGGACAACACGTGGTTTGGGTTCTTGACTGCTAGGGATAGTCCCTCTCTCAGACTGAAATTGCTGTCCCACCATTTCAGGCATGCCTTTACTGGTTCGGAGACTGGGAATGATACCGTCTCTAATGTCTTGTCCTAGTTCCAGTGAGAGGCTAGATGGAACCGGAGAGGCAGACGGTGTAGTCTCCCTAGTGAGACAAACTGCTCCAGGGATGAGAGAGTCCCTACGAGACTGTTCCAACTCCTGACTGAAGAAACGTTTCGTTTCAGCATTAGTTGGACTTCGAGCAGGGCTTGACTGCGAATCTCCATCCCCAAATATAGAATAATCTGGGATGGGATCAGTTGGGACTTTTAGGTTGACCAAAAGTCCCAACTCCCTGGCCAGACTCAACGTCCAATGTAGATCCTGCAGACAGCGAAGACTGGACGATGCTCTGAGAAGCCAGTCGTCCAAGTACAGGGAGGCTCGGATCCCCGATAGATGGAGGGATTTTGCCACATTCCTCATGAGCCTCGTAAACACGAGAGGCGCAGGACTGAGGCCAAAGCACAGGGCTCGAAACTGGTACCCCACATTCCTGTAAACAAACCTCAGAAACGATTGGGAATCCGGGTGTATAGGAATGTGGAAGTATGCCTCCTGAATGTCGAGAGAGACAATCCAGTCGCCTTCCATAAATGCTGTCAAGACAGCCTGGTAGACTTCATCGTGAAGTTTGTCTTGACAATGAACACATTGAGCGCACTTGCCTCTTACGTACTCCTGCAGTGAACATGGCTGCCAAATCATTGGAGCCATCCCTGAGGGACTTGTTCCTGCAGAGAACGTGGCTGTCAGATCATTGGAGCCATCCCTGAAAGCCTTGTTTATGCATGACATAATTGTACAGCAAAACTTCAAACGCTCGAAAATAGCTGTGAAGTCGACCTGTAAAATCTTGGAGCGTCTCATGGCCAGGCGCCAGGGAGAGTCTATGAGGTTTGAGAAGTCTATCATGGCAGAGGCAGGAACTCCCAAGCCGAGAACTTCTCTCGTGTCATATCAGACTCTCGCTCTATAAGCCAGTTTAAAAGAAGGGAAAGCAAAGGCTGTCTCCCCCAAACTCCTCCTGGTGATAAACCAGTCGCCTAGCAAACGTAAAGCTCTCTTAGAAGAGCGAGAGAGCACTAGCTTATAAAACAACGGCTTCGAAGTAGCTAGGCCTAGTGTAAGCTCTGACGTTTAGGCGAACGAGGAGTAGCAGTTACAAAAAGATCCGGACAAAGATCCTTAAAAATCAGCATGATTTATTTAAAGTCCATAGAGGGCTAAGCAGCTTTAGGCTCCTCTCCGTCTGACAGAGTCCTCAAGGGAATATCAGTAGGAGGGGGAACAGCAACTTCCTCATCTGAAGGAACCTTGTCCGACAATAGCCGAGTCTCAAGCAAGGGAGAGACCTACCGTGGTGGCAATGCTTTACAAGCAGAGTCCACACGCACTGGTGCATTAGTAGCGGACCAGGACGCAACGTCATGTAACTGCTTGACAGTCTGTGAACTGTCAACAACAACAGGTGCGTGAGGACGCACAGCGTCCACTCGAGACTGCTTTGACCGCCTAGACTGAGCAGTCAAAACAACTCTAGAATGCGGAGGTTGACACTCAGCGTCAAAACAAGTCAACTCCGATTGTTGGCGAACGTCCTGAACGTCAACAGGAGCATCAGCAAGTGGCCGTCCAAATGTGGCTGAAAATCCACACGAGACCGCATCGAGTGTGGTTCTAAACAACCTGACTGACGTGACTTGGCTACGCCAACGTCAACAGGACGCACAAAGGAACGTTAGGGTGGCTGAAGGCCAGGATCTCGATGAGATAAACGGCTAGGCTCAACGGACTTATCGGCAGAATAGTCTTCCATAAGGGAGGCAAGCTTATTCTGCATGTCTTGCCGTACAACCCATTTAGGATCGACGGGAATGGTTGCGGTAAGAGACGAGGGTAACGTCTGTGACCGCAAAACCTTGCCTACAAAAAGACTCTCGGAGTCTGTGTTACGCTTTTGTTAGGCGGCGAGCAGTCTTCCGATGACTGCATAGGGTCAGAGCTGTCCTAATAGTTAAAACCAGGACGCTGGACCTGTCCTGAAAGGACTGACTTTCGCTTAAAGGGCCTCGAAACCTTGTTCCACGGTTTCTTATGCGAAAAGCCTTCGGATGACGAGGAGAAAATCGTCTCTCTCGCCTTATGGTGGGGGTGATCTTGGTAAGATACACCTGATACCATAGAGGGAACGTCTGTTCGCTGATCAAGGCCTCTCGAACCCATAAGTCGTACGACATTACTTCTCCCCTGGGCTTGGGAGCTTGCAAGAGGTCCCGGACTAGGCGAACGACAGGCACGAACAGACGAACCCTCGGTCGCAACACTGATAACACTTTGCGCAATATCACTTTATCACTACGATTTTCTGTTTTGCACTTATTTCACTGAAATCGAATTTTTTAACAATTCACATTAGGCATGAATAAAACTGATTTCTACCTGAAGCACGCAATTCTACCCTCATCAAAAGGTTGTAATTGCGAAATCAGTCGTATAATGTAAGCACATTAATACCAGCAAAAAACAGTAAACATATTTTAAGATAAAAAAATCAGTGGCTGGGGAAGAGACTAAACACTAGTTCATTCAAAACTACGTTTTCAATCTCTCACCGAACAGTGCCTTGGGACGAGAATAAAAACTAAAAACGTTTTATCCTTTCTCCCCGTACAGAGACTAGGGACGAGAGTAACTCGAGAACAACGTTACTCGCTTGGGACGAGATAAAGATCGGAACGTTCTCTCTCCTCTCTCTCTCTCTCTCTCTCTCTCTCTCTCTCTCTCTCTCTCTCTCTCTCTCTTGATTTCGCACCGAAGAGAAGAGCCCACTTACCTTTCGTCAATAAACAGGTTATTTGACCAAAGGAAAAAAACTGAAAGGTTTTTCAATTAAAAGTTCCTTTAAAATAGTCTTTAAAACATTTAAGCTTTGAAAGAAAAAAGAACAAAACGTTAGAATCGATTTACTCTTTCTGCAAAGTGAAACCGTGATACTCTCTCTCTCTATCGTAACGATAGAGCGCAAACTGCGTAGCATAAATAAACTAAACGTTAGTTCATCTTTGAAACAGTACGAAGACTATTCAAAGAAAAAAACTATCATAAAATATTTACTAAAAATATTTCATTTAATAAGTTTTAAATCATTAGCTCTGTAAAAGTTATTTACGATTGAAAAGGGCTCAACGTTGTTAACTTCGGTTTCCAAGTTAGGACCGCCTACTCTCAGGAAAGGTCGCATATAAACAAATCATTAAAATTTATTTTGATGTTTATTATAAATGGAAAGCTAATCGAAGAGGCCTAATAAAGGCGGTTGAGATATAAAATATATAGAGGAAACTCTATAATTAATTTATAACGTGATAAGATAATTGCTAAAAGCCTAAAACACACTTCCGTACTAAGGGAAGGGTCGGCCATTTAAAAGTCAAAGAAAGTCCATACTCTCTTTCTTGTCATCAAAAATTAAATCTATCCAAAAACGAGTTCAAGATTTAAGATGAAGATAAAACACCTGCACTGCGAAAGCTCAAACCAAAATGAAGTACTTCACCAAATATGTTGAGAAAACTCCAGGTTCTACAGCGAGTATTGATACGTCTTGTCGTCAACGTCGACAGAGAAGAATTGAAGGTTTTGTTTACATGCAAGAGTGGTACTGTATCTGGCCGACAGTTGGCGCTGGTGGGCACACCCGCAACCTTCATAGCAATCGCTCGCGAGTTTTTTTAGTGTGTTTTCTGTCGAGCCGCAGAGTTGCAGCTATTATATATTCACCGGCTAAGTTAAATATTTAAAAAAGCCAGTTGACGGCAGTAGGAATGCGTCTATTTTTCAGCAACTGAAAACAAAGGCTTTCCTTCCAAAAAGTACCAACACCCCTCTATAATATCTAGCAGCCGAGATCCAGCGAAGCAGAAAACATACTCCCATTAAAGAACAAGCGTTTATATTTTTCTGTAGCAACAAATAACCTTTATTGTTCCAGTTATTAAATATGCAAACTTTACTTAAAAAGCAGAAATACATACTCTACTAGTCGTCGAGGATAGCGAGTTCAACGCATTTACGATCTCTTCGTTGACGGTATTTGCTTCTCCCGATTTTGATAGCTGTTCTTTTTCTGCTGTTGCTTTCCTTTGGTAAACACTTGCAGCCTCTGGAAAATGAAATACAATACTGTAAAGTAACTGTGTTAACAATTAAAGGCAGGAGAATTATGAAGGTATTCACAGCTCAAGTAGAATTTAGGCTAAATATGGAGAAAAATGTATAATAATTGTTGAAGAAGAGAAAGCTAGAGAATAACTAGATTTGAGAAGAGAACAGTGATGCCAAAAAGGGAAAATGGAAAACCCTGTTGCATTGATAAAGCTTTAAGGACTGATGAAAAACGATGCTTTAGTCCACATAAAACCGTATGAGGCCTGAGAAGAACGATTGTTTAATCTCAAAGAGTTATTGGGAGACTTGAAATCTGTGTATGATCTGAGATGAGAGAGAAGGCCAAGTGAATTTCTATAGCACAATACTTGTTACTTTTAATGTTTACTTAACCCTTTTACCCCCAAAGGACGTACTGGTACGTTTCACAAAAGCCATCCCTTTACCCCCATGGACGTACCGGTACGTCCTTGCAAAAAAATCCTACAAATTTTTTTTTTTCATATTTTTGATAATTTTTTTGAGAAAATTCAGGCATTTTCCAAGAGAATGAGACCAACCTGACCTCTCTATGACAAAAATTAAGGCTGTTAGAGCAATTTAAATAAAATATACTGCAAAATGGGAAAAAAATAACCCCCTGGGGGTTAAGGGTTGGAAATTTCCAAATAGCCTGGGGGTAAAAGGGTTAACAAAATTAGACTTACAAAGAGCTTCTTACAGCTCCTTGGAACCTATTAAGTTTGTAAGTTGAAGACTTTTTGAATCGCCAAATTAACTTACCTTTGAATGCTGCGAATAGATTGGCAAGGCGGTCACTGAGCATGGTGATTACTCGCCCCTGGGCACTTGGTGGTAAATTCGAGTTTGGTGTACCTGCAGGAATACATAATAAGCAGTCGTTCATGAAGAATGAAATGATAGTTGGAAACTAGTGACAAAAGCTATTTATTTAAAGTTTAAATGGTCATCTGCTGAAGATGATGAATGTAAGAGTTGATAGGAAAAAGTGCAAGAGAAATGCCAAAGTGTGGGTGGATGGATGGAGTGAAGAAAGTCCTAGCTGACAGGAGGATATTGATAGAAATGAATGGCGAGCGATTGTAACTCAGTTCCGATAGGCCCTGCTGCTACCTCAGGTCACCTTCATGACCGCTGAGGTAGCGGCAGTAGGGGAATCAATATAGAAAGAAAGTTAGATGCCATCATTGATAAAACCAAAAGGGGAGTCACCAAGACTTAGCGATGTTCTTTGAGAGACATTTTTGATTGCTTCCAAACCTTAAAACACTGAAGACGAATCAAGAATTTTCCATTTAGCTTCACTTATCAAACAATATAATCTATATTAATTCAATTGTGTCAACAGTAAATGCAGCAGCAATAGGGATCTCTTGTTTTGGAAGGTTGTTAAAGTTGCAAATTTTATTCTCAAGAGACTTGCAAAAAAAGTAATAAGTTTTGGTATTTACAAGTTTTCATGGTATCAGTCAATGTGTTTCTCCCCAAAACCAACATGTATACAACCTGTACTGCATTAATTTTAAAATTCTTAACAGCTTTTATGCAAATTACATTTGTAAAGGTACACAAAAAGCTTTTTTATTGCTATAGACAAAAGCAGGAAGTCTAGAGTTATTAAAAGATGCTGCTTAAATTTGCGGATTATCATTTGTGAATGAGATCATGGTGAGGGGTAGATGGAGATGGTTTGGGCATGCTCTTCGCACTCCCCAAGAGTGATTAGTTCACCAAACTTTTAACTGGGCTCCAAAAGGCACTAGAAGAGTTGGAAGACCCAGGCCTACACGGTTGAGGAATATGAAGATGATGAGTGGAGAACTGTTAATATAAAAGCTCAAGATAGAGGTGACTGGCAAAATCTAACCGAGGCTCTTTGCGTCAATAGGCGTAGGAGGTGATGATGACTGGTATCTCCGTTACATAGCCGTACATCAATTGCCTAAACTTTCTAATTCCAGAGAATACTTTCCGACACTTACTTTGACTAGCCAATGCCGCTACATAAGGAGCCAAAGACCCCCAGGAGGACACCAGTCGACTGAAGGATGCAATCCATGCTGCATCGACTCGGTCCCCGTCTAACGCCAACATGCTTCTCTCAGAAATCCTGAGAAAGGGAAAGAAAGATCATCCTGGCGCCGTTTGAAACTTGAATTGGTCATTTTACATACATACATACATATACAAAGGCCCTTCCCCCAATTTTGGGGGGTAGCCGACATCAAACAAATGAAACAAAAAAGGGGAGGTCTCCTCTCTGTGTTCCTCCCATTTTAGAAAATGGTAAATTTAAACAGTTATCAGCCAATCCTATAATAAATATGGAATAAATTTCCCTTTTAAAAGCCACCAAAATAATGCAATTATTGCTAAACACCTAGTAAACCTAGCTAGAATTTATCATAAAAAACTTTTAATTGCCCGCAACATATTTCTGACTGTGCCATTCATCTTCAACAATCTCCAAAAAATGTTATTTTGATAATAAAATAAATTTTTGAATATACTTACCCGGTGATTATATAAGCTGCAGCTCTGCTGCTCGACAGAAAACTCTACGGAAAAAATCCGCCAGCGATCGCTATGCAGGTAGGGGGTGTACTTCAACAGCGCCATCTGTCGTGCAGGTACTCAGTACTCATTGTAAACAAAGAAATCAATTTTCTCCTCGGTCCACTGCGTCTCTATTGGGGAGGAAGGGAGGGTCCTTTAATATATAATCACCGGGTAAGTATATTCAAAAATTTATTTTATTATAAAAATAACATTTTTCAATATTTAACTTAGCCGGTGATTATATAAGCTGATTCACACCCAGGGGGGTGGGTAGAGACCAGCAATAAATGTTTACATTATTATGAGCTAAGGATTTTTTATTTCATTTTAGAAGTTATCAAAATAACAAAAATAAAATAAATAAGTACCTGGTAAGGAAGTCGACTTGAACAATTACTCTGCCTTTTTAAGTACGTCTTCCTTACGGAGCCTCGCGATCCTCTTAGGATGCTGAGCGACCCCTAGGATCTGAAGTATGAAGGGTTGCAACCCATACCACAGGACCTCATCAAAACCTCTAATCTAGGCGCTTCTCAAGAAAAGAATTTGACCACCCGCCAAATCAACCAGGATGCGAAAGGCTTCTTAGCCTTCCGGACAACCCAAAGACAACAATAAAAACATTTCAAGAGAAAGATTAAAAAGGTTATGGAATTAGGGGATTGTAGTGGTTGAGCCCTCACCCACTACTGCACTCGCTGCTACGAATGGTCCCAGGGTGTAGCAGTTCTCGTAAAGAGACTGGACATCTTTAAGATAAAAAGACGCGAACACTGACTTGCTTCTCCAATAGGTTGCGTCCATTATACTTCGCAGAGATCTATTTTGTTTAAAGGCCACTGAAGTTGCGACAGCTCTAACTTCATGTGTCCTTACCTTCAGCAAAGCTTGGTCTTCCTCACTCAGATGGGAATGAGCCTCTCGTATTAACAGTCTGATAAAATAGGATAAAGCATTCTTTGACATAGGCAAAGATGGTTTCTTAACTGAACACCATAAAGCTTCTGACTGTCCTCGTAAAGGTTTAGTTCGTCTTAAATAGAACTTAAGAGCTCTCACAGGGCATAAGACTCTTTCTAGTTCATTTCCAACCATATTCGATAGGCTTGGAATATCGAACGATTTCGGCCAAGGACGAGAGGGTAGCTCGTTTTTGGCTAGAAAACCAAGTTGTAGAGAACATGTAGCCGTTTCAGATGAAAATCCGATGTTCCTGCTGAAGGCGTGAATCTCACTGACTCTTTTAGCTGTGGCTAAGCAAACCAGGAAAAGAGTCTTTAAAGTGAGATCTTTAAAGGAAGCTGATTGTAGCGGCTCGAACCTTTCTGACATGAGGAATCTTAGTACCACGTCTAAATTCCAACCAGGTGTAGCCAAACGACGCTCCTTCGTGGTCTCAAAAGACTTAAGGAGGTCCTGTAGATCTTTGTTGTTGGAAAGATCTAAGCCTCTGTGACGGAAGACTGATGCCAACATGCTTCTGTAACCCTTGATAGTGGGAGCTGAAAGAGATCGTTCTTTCCTCAGGTATAAAAGGAAGTCAGCTATTTGAGTTACAGAGGTACTGGTCGAGGATACAGATACTGACTTGCACCAGTTTCGGAAGACTTCCCACTTCGATTGGTAGACTCTAAGGGTGGATGTCCTCCTTGCTCTAGCAATCGCCCTGGCTGCCTCCTTCGAAAAGCCTCTAGCTCTCGAGAGTCTTTCAATAGTCTGAAGGCAGTCAGACGAAGAGCGTGGAGGCCTTGGTGTACCTTCTTTACGTGTGGCTGACGTAGAAGGTCCACCCTTAGAGGAAGAGTTCTGGGAACGTCCACTAGCCATCGAAGTACCTCGGTGAACCATTCTCTCGCGGGCCAGAGGGGAGCAACTAACGTCAACCTTGTCCCTTCGTGAGAGGCGAACTTCTGCAGTACCTTGTTGACAATCTTGAACGGGGGGAATGCATATAGGTCTAGATGTGACCAATCTAGGAGAAAAGCATCTATATGAACTGCTGCTGGGTCCGGGATTGGTGAGCAATATATTGGGAGCCTCTTGGTCATCGAGGTTGCGAAGAGATCTATGGTAGGCTGGCCCCATGTGGCCCAAAGTCTCTTGCACACATCCTTGTGTAGGGTCCATTCTGTTGGAATGATTTGTCCCTTCCGACTGAGGCAATCTGCCATGACATTCAAGTTGCCTTGGATGAACCTCGTTACTAGTGAAATGTTTAGATCTTTTGACCAGGTGAGGAGGTCCCTTGCAATCTCGTACAACGTCATAGAGTGGGTCCCTCCTTGCTTGGAGATGTACGCCAAAGCCGTGGTGTTGTCCGAGTTCACCTCCACCACTTTGCCTTGAAGGAGAGACTTGAAGCTTTTCAAGGCCAGATGAACTGCCAACAGCTCCTTGCAGTTGATATGCATTGTTCTCTGACTCGAGTTCCAAGTTCCCGAGCATTCCCGACCGTCTAATGTCGCGCCCCAGCCCGTGTCCGATGCGTCCGAGAAGAGAACGTGGTTGGGAGTCTGAACAGCCAGGGGCAGACCCTCTCTGAGCCTGATACTGTCCTTCCACCAAGTCAGGGAAGACTTCATCTTCTCGGAAATGGGGATCGAGACCGCTTCTAGCGTCTTGTCCTTTTTCCAGTAAACAGCTAGGTGATATTGAAGAGGACGGAGGTGTAGTCTTCCTAACGATATGAACTGTTCCAGGGATGATAGTGTCCCTATCAGACTCATCCACTGCCTGACTGAACATCGTTCCTTCTTCAGCATGTTCTGGATGCATAACTGGGCTTGACTTGTTCTGGGGGCCGACGGAAAAGCCCGAAAAGCTAGACTGTGAATCTCCATCCCTAAATACACAATAGTTTGGGATGGGACCACTTGAGACTTTTCCATATTGACCAGGAGACCCAATTCCTTGGTCAGATCTAGAGTCCACTTTAGATCCTTCAGACAGCGACGACTGGAAGAAGCTCTTAGAAGCCAGTCGTCCAAATAGAGGGAGGCTCTGATGTCCGCTAAATGAAGGAATTTGGCTACATTCCTCATCAGCCTCGTAAACACAAGAGGAGCTGTGCTTAGGCCAAAGCAGAGGGCTTGAAACTGGTAGACAACCTTTTCGTAAACGAATCTCAGAAAAGGTTGGGAGTCTGGGTGGATGGGGACGTGAAAGTATGCGTCCCTTAGGTCTAAAGAGACCATCCAGTCTTCCCTTCTGACCGCTGCTAGAACGGACTTTGTGGTCTCCATGGCGAACGTCTGCTTTGTGACAAAGACATTCAGCGCACTGACATCTAGCACCGGCCTCCACCCTCCTGTCTTCTTTGCCACTAAGAAGAGACGGTTGTAGAAGCCCGGGGTTTGATGGTCCAGGACATTGACTACCGCTCCCTTTTCTAGTAAGAGAGACACCTCCTGTTTCAATGCTCGTCTCTTGTCTTCCTCTCTGTACCTGGGAGAGAGATCAATGGGAGACGTTGCTAGAGGGGGTTTTCGTACAAACGTGATCTTGTACCCCTCTCTGAGCAACTTGACAGATTGTGCATCTGCGCCTCTCTTCTCCCAGGTCTGCCAGAAGTTCTTGAGTCTGGCTCCCACTGCTGTCTGAAGAAGCTGGCAGTCAGACTCTGCCTTTAAAGGACTTGGTTCCTTTCTTCTTCCCACGTCTCCCTTCGGCACGAGCACCTCCTCTGCTGGAGGCTCTGCCACGAAAGGGCGGAATAAACCGGGACGCTGGAGTGTCCATCCTTGGTCTAGCTGACAAGGTAGGCAAAGGGGTGGCTTTGCGGGCAGAGGACGCAACCAGGTCATGAGTGTCCTTCTGTATCAAAGAAGCAGCAATCTCCTTAATCAAGTCCTCTGGAAAAAGGCAATTAGAAAGAGGAGCAAACAGAAGTTCGGATCTTTGACACGGTGTCACTCCAGCTGACAGGAAAGAGCAAAGGTTCTCACGCTTCTTGAGGACTCCGGATACGAACGATGCAGCAAGCTCACTAGACCCGTCACGTATGGCCTTGTCCATGCAGGACATGATGAGCAAGGAAGATTCCTTCTCAGTCGGGGAGATCTTCCTGCTCAAAGCCCCCAGACACCAGTCTAAAAAGTTGAAGACCTCGAAGGCTCTAAATATCCCTTTCAACAGATGGTCTAGGTCCGAAGGAGACCAGCATATCTTAGAGCGTCTCATGGCTAGCCTGCGGGGAGAGTCTACAAGACTTGAGAAGTCGCCCTGGGCAGAGGCAGGAACTCCCAAGCCGAGAACTTCTCCCGTGGCATACCAGACGCTCGATCTGGAAGAGAGTCTAGCAGGGGGAAACGTAAAGGCTGTCTTCCCTAGACTCTTTTTGGACTGCATCCATTCTCCTAATACTCGTAAAGCTCTCTTGGATGAGCGTGCGAGGACGAGTCTAGTAAAGGCAGGCGAGGATGACTGCGTACCTAAAGCAAACTCTGACGGAGGAGAGCGCGGAGCCACAGACACAAACTGGTCCGGAAACATCTCTTTGAACAGAGCAAGAACTTTTCTAAAGTCCAAAGAGGGTTGCGTGGACTTGGGCTCGTCAAGGTCCGAATGTGGTTCATCAACGTGTGCCGCATCGTCATCATCAGAGAGTCCATCATCCGAGTATTGAGGAGGAAGCGGCAATGGAGTAGGTATCGGCTGGTTAGCTGAGTCCGGTCACACGGGTGCACGCGTGACTGAACCGGACGCAACGTCATGGAACTGCTGCCCAGTCTGTGAGCTGGCAACAACCATAGCAGCGCGGGGACGCACAGCGTCTACTCCAGACTGTCTAGTCTGATGTGGGAGAGCAGTGGCAACCACACTGGGTTGCGGAGGTTGACGCACCGCGTCAAAACAAAACAACTCTGACGGTTGTTGTACCTCGCGAACGTCAACGGAAGGTTCCGTGCGTCGCTGAACGTCAACATGCGGCTGGCAGGGCACACTGGAACGCATGGGTGGCGGGACTCTCTCAGCTGGAGTGCGCAAGAAGGTCGCCTCAGCGTCCACAGGACGCACAACCGAGTGTGTGGTTGGTTGTAGGCAAGAGGCTGGTGCAGCAGCAACCTTCTCCGCACGAAAGTCCTGCATCAGAGACGTTAATTGGTACTGCATGGTCTGCAGCAAAGACCACTTAGGGTCTGCAGGAGCAGGTGCGGCCACAGACGGTGTAACTGCCTGAGGCGGTACCGCTTTGCCTCTCTTAGGAGGTGAGCAGTCATCGGAAGACTGCAGCGAGTCCGAACTGACCCAGTGGCTACAACTGGGCCGTTGGACTTGCGCGGAAGGGACGGACTTGCGCGGAAGGGACCGACTTGCGCTTAAGAGGTCGTGAGACCTTGGTCCATGGTTTCTTACGAGAAACCTCTTCCGCAGACGAGGAATAAATGGGCTCTCTCGTCTTTGTGTGGGTGGGGCGATCTTGGGTAGATACGCCCGAAACCACGGAGGGAACGTCTGTTCGCTGATTAAAGCCTCTCGAACCCATTGGTCGTACGACATTGCTTCTCCCCTGGACTTGGGAGCTTGCAAGAGGTCCCGGACTAGGAGGACGACAGGCACGAACAGACGAACCCTCAAGCGCAACACTATCCACAACACTATCACTCACTTTACCACTTCCCACTGCACTTTTACACTTCAGCTCCTTGACGTCCGCCATGAGCTGGTTACGGTCACTAGCCAGGGACTCAACTCTCTCACCCAGAGCTTGGATGGCACGCATCATGTCAGCCATCGAAGGTTCCTGAGTGCCAGAAGGGGGATCGGGAGCAACCACTACAGGGGAAGGAATAGGTTGTGGGGCATGAGGAGAGGAAAAATCAACAGAACGAGATGAACTTCTCCTGACTCTATCTCTCTCTAGCCTACGTGTATATTTTTGGAATTCGATAAAATCGAATTCCGAAAGCCCAACGCATTCCTCACATCGATCTTCCAATTGACAGGTTTTATCCCGACAATTGGAACAAACGGTGTGAGGATCGATAGAGGCCTTCGGAAGACGCCTTGAACAGTCCCTAGCATTACACTTCCTGAATTTTGGGACTTGAGAAGGGTCAGCCATTTTGAATTGGTCAAAGGGGAATTCAAAAACTATCCAAAGTCATCAACAAATAATCCGATATCAAAAAAAGAATGCAAGGATTTATTGAAGAGAAAGCCTGCACAGCGAAAGCTCAAAACTAGAATAGTGTACTTCACCAAATAGTTGTGAAAACAAATCCAGTTAGCAACAGCGAATTAGTAGGTCTTGCCGGTAGCACGACAGAGAGAAAATTGAGTTCTTCGTTTACAATGAGTACTGAGTACCTGCACGACAGATGACGCTGTTGAAGTACACCCCCTACCTGCATAGCGATCGCTGGCGGATTTTTTCCGTAGAGTTTTCTGTCGAGCAGCAGAGCTGCAGCTTATATAATCACCGGCTAAGTTAAATATTGAAAAACATTGCTATCAAACCAACCATAAATTTCCCTACATCTGTAAACAGATTCTGCTTGAACAACTGTTTCTTAAATACTTATTCCACACACCCTTTGACCTTTTAAATATGACACTGTTCTTCCCCTACTAATCCTCCTGTCTGTCTTAATTTTCTAATAAAAATTAGATACATTTCCCCTTTAACTTTCTATAACTAGAATGGGTACTTGGTAGAGGGCATACCTTTGCTTATATCAGGTTTTATACCACAAGATTGAATTATGCACATTTTGGCACTGGTTTCAAGCAAATCAAAAAAATTATCTTCGACAAAGCAAAAAGACGTTTTTTACCTTTTTGTGACCTTGACCTTTGACCCAATCCCTACCAAAATCTATTAAAATTGTCCTTGGATCATGACCAATCATCCCACAAAATTTCATGAGATTCGATCAAATAGTTTTTGAGGTATGCGAATCGCAAACATGAATAAATAAGAACATAAACTTCTGGCAAAGATAACAAGACTTAAAAACGAGACTCTTGTTGAAATCAAACGCTCACCAATGCACGACCAGCGGCAAAACCTTACGAAGACTGGCTTCGCACGCAACGACCCACTGACTGACAGTCGGAAGACCGCTCAACGTCTCCAACGCGATAAAGCCTTCTCCCGAGACGCTCTCTGCCATTTGGTGATACGACGACGACAGCGAGTGCCAGGGCGTCGCTGCAGATTTCAGATGCTCGATGAGCTAGAAGAAGGAAATTCTTTATTAGTAAAATACAAAAAGTCCTCGACTTACAGACCAAACCAGTGAGTGTATAGTACGACTTGGTCGTTACGGAAAGTGTTTCCATGTGGTGCATAACTGAAATCTGAGATAATTGTGTCTACATATGATAGAGATGACTCTAAATTTTAGACAAACAAACTCTCAGTTATGACTGATAGATAGGTTTAAAAAATTTTTATTTTCTTAATTCAATATTCTCCTGTCTCACACCAACATAGAAAAATAAAGACAACTTTGAATGGTCTGTGGCACTGAAACATGACATGTATAGATGACGTTCTAAAAAGGCATGACAACAAAACCAAATTTTAATTTCCATCAATTCACTTAGAAACATTAAAACGATGTAAACTTACTTTAAGTTTGACTTCTGATGACCGATCGTATAACTTTATTCTTCTACTGTAACAAAGCAAAAATTCTGCGCATAAATCGCACAGCTCTCGGATAAGGCCATCAAAAGATTCGACCAAACTTCTGGCGGAGGTAGGCGAGGGCTTCTCTCTCCCATTTTGCATTGGAATGTCTAGGCTGTATGAAGGCATCTCTGTAACGATGAAATCGGGAAATTCTGTAGTATTAAATTCTGGGAAGAAATGGTTATTTGGCCCAATTAAATGAAAGTCCTCGACTTAAAACTACTCAGAGATATAAACACAAAATTGATCTTCTAAAAGGCAATAAAAGATGAAAAGAAAGTCCTCGATTTAAGAATACTCGGTGATACAACCACAAAATTGATGTTCTAAACGGTAATTTAAAAAAAGACATATACCATAAAAGTAGTTATCTGCTTGATTAAAGTTAAATTAAAAGATTGATTTAATTGGCCTGCCAGTATAAAAATTTTCAATTAAACCAATATTTTCTGGCATATACAGAATTTAATCTATACACCTTAAATAAACCCATTAATGAATGACCTTTAAATATTCATAATATTTATGCCTCTCCTTTAGTGCGCTGAAAATCCCGCCACTATATCCAGTAATTGATAGCAAGATTTGATAAGGTGCACTTAACCGAATTTCATCAAGTATACCTCTGGGCTGAAGATGGAGATATTAAAATAAAACTTGTACCAGTAAATACATCCAAGTTATTGGCAAGACACTTTACAGTACAGTGATACCTCTGGATACGAAAGTTTCTGCTTACAAAAAATTCAGGATACGAAAAGCGATACAAAGATTTTTATGCCCCAGTATACGAAAAAAATTTCAGGATACGAAAAGCTTACGAGATCCCAACTCGTCACCAAGAGTACAGTACCTTTTTTTTCAGGGTATCAACCCTTAATTTAGGTGTACAGGTAACAATACACCTTCACTGATCCAAATGCTTTACATACAGTACCGTAACTTTTATACAGTAGTAAAGAAAACGGACCTTTTTCTTAGGGCTTGTAGGGGGATAACTAGGCTATAACTACATTATTGAATAATCTCATGGTGGTTTCAGTAATGGATTAGGCTGTTTTTAACGGTTGGGTTAATTATTGAATGATAGAAATGACTGCATTGTATGTTTATTACTACAGTTTAGCGTGTTTATGAAAGAAAAGGTGTCTTTTCTTAAGGCTTGGAACGGATTAGGCTATTTACATGTAAAACGCGACTCAGGATACGAAAAAATCAGCAAACGAAACCGTATCCTGAACGGATTACTTTCGTATGCTGAGGCATCACTGTATACTAAATTGGTTTATATAGATGTAAAAGACAAGAAAAAGCATATACAACGTACGTTTCCTCTTTGACGACTGCTCCGAAGAGGTCATATCTTGTGTCGGAGTTTCTTGGTCACCCCTGGATGCTTCAGACATCTGGGAGGAGCCTATTCTCTCCTGGAGAGCCTTCAACTGTTCTTTCAAAGACTGAATCTCTGCCTCCCTCTGCTGCCCGACCACTACCTGCCTAACGCGTTCGTTCTCCAGCTGATCGACCATTTCCTGGGTGTCGTAAAAATGTGAGCTGTATATGCTTGAATCTGTGGCTGATCTATTGATCAGTTCTGTTATATAGTTAGCTCAAGTAATAACAATGGTCATTATATATATACATCACCAAAACAGACTACTGAATAAGGAATACTGTAATATTTTCCTTGGCAAAAAACTTTATAACTGAAATCATCATCTATAAATGAACCCTAAAGTTATACATTTCGGTAAAACTCACTTTGTATTTAAATACCTCACTAGCTTTGTTGAATTAAAATAACAGATTTCTAATAATTAAATGAATAAAATGAAAAGCCCAATGATAAAAGAGGAAAATTGGTCAAAATGATATTTTGATTATAAAATAAATTTTTGAATATACTTACCCGGTGAATATATAATAGCTGACGTCTCCGACGGCTCGACAGAATCCAAAAACTCGCGAGCGATCGCCATGAAGGTAGCGGGTGTGCCCACCAGCGCCGACTATCGGCCAGATACCGCATATACATGTAAACAGCTCCAGTTCTTCTCATCCCGCTGGGTCTCTATCGGGGAGGAAGGGGGGGCCTTTAATTTATATATTCACCGGGTAAGTATATTCAAAAATTTATTTTATAATCAAAATATCATTTTTAAATATTAAACTTAGCCGGTGAATATATAATAGCTGATTCACACCCATGGTGGTGGGTAGAGACCAGTATTAATACAGTTTACGGCGTATATGCTTAGAGTTTTTGACAGTTATATCATAACAAAACCCAAATAAATATAGGTACCTGGTAAGGAAGCTGACTCTAACGATTACTCTGCCTTGTTAGTCCGCTTTCCTCACGAAGCCCAGCCATCCTCTTAGGATGCTGAAAGACTCCCAGGAGCTGAAGTATCCAGGGCGACAACCCATACAACAGGACCTCATCAAAACCCTTAATCTGGGCGCTCTCAAGAAATGACATTTGACCACCCGCCAAATCAAAAAGGATGCGAAAGGCTTCTTAGCCTTCCGTACAACCCAATTAAAAAAATTTCAAGAGAAGATTAAAAGGATATTGGAATTAAGGGAATGTAGTGGTAGAACCCTTACCCACTACTGCACTCGCTGCAACGAATGGACCCAGTGTGTAGCAGTCCTCATAAAGAGTCTGGACATCTTTTAAGTAAAATGACGCGAATACCGACTTGCTTCTCCAAACGGTCGCGTCCATAATACTTCGCAGTGATCTGTTTTGCTTAAAGGCCACGGAAGTTGCTATAGCTCTTACTTCGTGCGTCTTAACCTTAAGCAAGCAACGATCTTTTTCACTCAAGTGAGAATGAGCCTCTCGGATTAAAAATCTAATAAAATATGACAAAGCATTCTTTGACATAGGCAATGAAGGCTTCTTAACTGAGCACCACAAGGCCTCAGATCCACCTCGTAAGGATTTAGTCCGAGCTAAATAAAACTTCAGAGCTCTAACTGGACACAGCACTCTTTCAAGCTCGTTGCCTACGATCTCTGACAGGCAAGGTATATCAAATGACTTAGGCCAAGGACGAGAAGGCAGTTCATTTTTGGCCAAGAAAACCAAGCTGAAGTGAACATGAGGCTTTATCTAGAAAAGCCGATGTTCCTACTGAAGGCATGGATCTTACTGACCCTTTTAGCCGAAGCCAAGCACACTAAGAAAAGCGTCTTGAGGGTGAGATCCTTCAGGGAGGCTGAATGTAATGGCTCAAACCTGTCGGACATTAGGAACCTTAGGACCACGTCTAAGTTCCATCCAGGAGTTGCCATACGACGCTCCTTAGAGGTCTCGAAGGACTTAAGGAGATCTTGGAGATCTTGATTATTGGACAGATCTAAGCCTCTATGTCTGAACACAGACGCCAACATGCTCCTGTAGCCCTTAATAGTGGGCGCTGAGAGGGAGCGAACATTTCTCAGATGTAGGAGAAAGTCTGCAATTTGGGCTACAGAGGTACTGGAAGAGGAAATGGATGATGACTTGCACCAGTCTCTAAAGACTTCCCACTTCGACTGATAGACCTTGATGGTAGATGCTCTCCTAGCTCTCGCAATCGCTCCAGCTGCCTCCTTCGAAAATCCTCGAGCTCTTGAGAGTCTTTCGATAGTCTGAAGGCAGTCAGACGAAGCGCGGGGAGGCTTTGATGAAGACTCCTTACGTGGGGCTGCCGTAAGAGATCCATCCTTAAAGGTAGACTCCTTGGAACGTCTACCAGCCATTGAAGTACCTCTGTGAACCACTCTCTCGCGGGCCAGAGTGGAGCAACCAATGTCAACCTGGTCCCTTCGTGAGAGGTGAACTTCTGCAGCACCTTGTCTAGGATCTTGAAATGTGGAAAGGCATAAACGTCCAGGTGAGACCAGTCCAGCAGGAAAGTCTATGTGGGCTGCCTCTGGATCTGGAACTGGAAAGCAGTAAGTCGAGAGCCTCTTTGTCAGAGAGAGTAGCAAAAAGATCTATGGTGGGTTGACCCCATGTCATCCATAGCTTCTCGCACACAATCTTATGCAACGTCCACTCCATGGAGATGACTTGTCCTCTTCTGCTGAGGCCGTCTGCCAAGACATTCATTTCTGCACAAATCTCGCCAAAGGAGAGATGTTACTGCCTTAAATGGAGTTCCTTCTGATCTGTGGATCAAAGACCCGAGCCTTCCAGACTGTCCAGTGGAGCTCCCTAACCCAAATCCGCTGCATCTGAAAACAACACATGGTTTGGGTTCTTGATCGCAAGAGAAAGACCTTCTCGAAGTCTGATGTTGCTGTCCCACCAAGTCAGACATGTCTAGACTGAGTTGGAGAATGGGAAAGAGATACTCACTAAGCCCTTCTCCTTGTTCCAATGTTTTAGGTGAAATCGGAAAGGGCATAGGTTGAGTCTCCCCAGAGAGATAAACTACTCCAGCGATGAAAGAGTTCCCACGAGGCTAGTTCAAACTCTTACAGAGCAACTGTTTTTCTCTTGCAAGTGAAGGACTTTTAACAAAGCTTGTTCCATTCTTGCGGGAGGCGAAAAGGGCCGAAAAATCAGACACTGTATCTCCATTCCCAAAAAAAGAATAGTCTGGGATGGGGTACTGTAAGTTACGACTTCTCTACGTTCACTATGAGACCTAGCTCCTTGGTTAGGTCTAATGTCCATTAGAGGCTCTCCAGACAGCGATATAATGACGACGCCCTGATTAGCCAGTCGTCAAAATAAAGGGAGGCTCTGAATCCTCAAAAAATGTAGAAAGCTTGCTACATTTTGCAAGGTCCTTGTAAAAACAAGAGGAGCAGGAATGAGGTCGGAGTACAGTGCTCGACAGTGGTACATTACTTTCCCGTCCACAAACCTCAGATGTAGTTGAAAGTTTGGATGAATCGGGATGTGGAAGTATGCATCCTGAAGGCCGAGAGAGACCATCCAGTCGCCTTCCCTTAATGCTGTCAAGACAGCTTGGTAGTCTTCATCGTGAAGTTTGTCTTGACAATGAACACATTGAGCGCACTTACATCTTAAGTACTCCTGCAGTGAACGTGGCTGCCAGATCATTGGAGCCATCCCTGATAGTCTTGTTCCTGCAGAGAACATGGCTGTCAGATCATTGGAGCCATCCCTGATAGCCTTGTTCATGCATGACATAATTGTACAGCAAAACTTCAAACGCTCGAAAAAACTCCTAACAGGAGATGGTCTAGCTCTGAAGCCGACCATAAAATCTTGGAGCGTCTCATGGCCAGGCGCCGGGGAGAGTCTATGAGGCTTGAGAAGTCTCTCTGGGCAGAGGCAGGAACTCCCAAGCCGAGAACTTCTCCCGTGTCATACCAGACGCTCGCTCTATAAGCCAGTTTAAAAGGAGGGAAAGCAAAGGCTGTCTCCCCCAAACTCCTCCTGGTGATCAACCAGTCGCCTAGCAAACGTAAAGCTCTCTTAGAAGAGCGAGAGAGCACTAGCTTAGAAAAACAACGGCTTCGAAGTAGCTAGGCCTAGTGTAAACTCTGACGTTTAGGCGAACGAGGAGCAGCAGTTACAAAATGGTCCGGACAAAGATCCTTAAAAATCAGCATGATTTATTTAAAGTCCATAGAGGGCTGAGCAGCTTTAGGCTCCTCTCCGTCTGACAGAGTCCCCAAGGGAATATCAGTAGGAGGGGGGATCAGCAACTTCCTCATCTGAAGGAACCTCGTCCGACAATTGCCGAGTCTCAAGCAAGGGAGAGACCTGCCATGGTGGCAATGCTTGACAAGCAGGGTCCACACGCAAAGGAGCATCAGTAGCAGTCAAGGACGCTACGTCATGTAACTGCTTAAAGGACTGACCAGCAACAACAACAGTTGCGGGAGGACGCTCAACGTCAAGTCGAGACTGCCTTGACTGCCTAGACTGAGCAGTCAAAACAACCCTTGACTGCGGTGCTTGACGCTCAACGTCAAAACAAGGCAACTGAGCTGGTTGGCGAACGTCCTGAACGTCAACACGAGACTGCGGCAGCGGCTGAACGTCAACACGAGGCTGCGGCAGCGGCTGAAAGTCAACATGGGACTGCAGCGAGTGAGGATCCAAGTCACGTGACTGACGTGACAAACTACCGACATCACGTTTCATAACGTCAAAAGGACGAGTAAATGCTCGTTTGGGCGGCTGACGGCCAGAGTCTCGTTTAGCTTAACGGCGACTCGAAAGCGAAGGTTCATCGTGAACCTGCTCAACGTCATACTTCTCCATAAGGGAGGCAAGCTTAGTCTGCATGTCCTGCAGGACAACCCATTTAGGATCAACGGGAGTCGGAACGGGCCGAGACGACGGTAACGTCTGTGTTGGCAAAACATTGCCTTTACCGCGACCCTCGGACCCCGTGTTACGCTTGCGTTTAATAGGCGAACTGTCTTCTGACGACTGCAAAGGGTCAGAGCTGTCCCCATGGCTACAGCCAGGACGCTGGACCTGTCCTGAAGGGACTGACTTCCGCTTTAAGGGTCTAGAAACTTTTGCTTCAAGGTTTCTTTTGCGAGAAGCCTTCGGATGACGAGGAGAAAACAGCCTCGCTCGTCTTATGGTAGGGGCGATCTTGCGAGACACGCCCGATACCATAGAGGGAACGTCTGTTCGTTGGTTAAAGCCTCTCGTCCCCATAAGTCCTACGACATTACTTCTCCCTGGAGCATGGGAGCCTGAAAGAGGTCTCGGACTAGGTGAACGACAAGCACGAACAGACGAACCCTCGGTCGCAACACTAAAAAACACTGCGCAATTATCACTTTATCACTACGATTTTCTGTTTTTGCACTTACTTCACTGATATCGTATTTTTCAATAATTTCACTTTAGGCATCAATAAAACTGATTTCTACCTGAAGCACGCAATTCTCCCTTACATCAAAAGGTTATAATTGCGAAATGAGTCGTATAAAGTAAGCACATTAGTACAAGCAAAAATCAGTAAACATATATATCGAATAAAACGGAAATATATAAAGTTAAAAAGGATCAGTGACTGGGGAGGAGACTAAACACTAGTTCATTAAAGACTACGTTTCCAATCTCTCACCGTACAGTGCCTTGGGACGAGAATAAAAACTAAAAACGTTTTATCCTTTCTCCCCGTACAGAGACTTGGGACGAGAGTAAAAAAACTGAATCGAGAACAACGTTACTCGCTTGGGACGAGAATAAAGATCGGAACGTTCTCTCTTCCTCTCTCTCTCTCTCTCTCTTGATTTCACACAGAAGAGAAAAGCCCACTCACCCTTCGTCAATAAACAGGTTATTTGACCAAAGGAAAAAACTGAAAGGACTAAGAAATTGGAAATTAACAAGTTCCTTTAAATTAGTATTTAAAACACTTCAGTTTGAAAGAAGAATGAACAAAACGTCAAAATCGATTTACTCCTTCTGCAAAGTGAAACCGTGATTCTCTCTTTCTCTATCGTAACGATAGAGCGCAAACTGCGTAGCATAAATAAACCAAACGTTAGTTCATCTTTGAAACAGCACGAAGACTATTCAAAGAAAATCTTTCATAAAATATCTACTAAAAAATATTCATTTCATAACTCTTACAGAGCAAATGATTTAAACTTAACGAAAATAAAAGTTGAATGGGCTCAACGTTGTTTAACTTCGGTTTCCAAGTTAGGACCGCCTACTCTCGGACTAGGGGAGGAATAGGTAAGGCCGCATATAAACAAAACATAAAATTTATCTTGATGTTTAGTATAAATGGAAAGCTAATCGAAGAGGCCTAATAAAGGCGGGTGAGATATAAAATATATAGAGGAAAATCTATAATTAACAAAAACAATTTATAACGTGATAAGATAATTGCTAAAAGCCTAAAACACACTTCCGTACACTAAGGGAAGGGTCGGCCATTTTACTCTATGGAAAAAACCAGAGATAAAAGAGCAAGGGCAAAACACTTTTACTCTCCTTTCAAAAGCATTTCTTTTGAGGATAGTATTGAATGATCCAACACGGCGAAAGCAATAAAACCAAAACCAAGTACTTCACCAATTCGGTAGAAAACTCGAGGTCATAATAGCGAGTGGAATCGACTTGTCGATGAAACCGACAGAGAAGAACTGGAACTGTTTACATGTATATGCGGTATCTGGCCGATAGTCGGCACTGGTGGGCACACCCGCTACCTTCATGGCGATCGCTCGCGAGTTTTTGGATTCTGTCGAGCCGTCGGAGACGTCAGCTATTATATATTCACCGGCTAAGTTTAATATTTAAAAAGGAAGTTTAAATACAATCTACATCACAATAAATGTACTACAATTTTTACCAGCACTGTCAACCGGATCAAGATAATATCTGTGAGCACGGAATCAGTTTCCAAATACAGCCGTTTCTCTCTTGACCTAAAGAGCTTTATTGCGCATACAGTTTGCAAATAAGTATAATATGCAATGCAGTACAAATTATGGGTTGTAGTTAAATAAAAGATTTACAAAAAATTCTAGACTTCTAGTCAAAGATATGTATAAACTTACACTGGTAGATTTATCACGAATTTGAAGCAACTCTCTGTTCCTCTGTGATTCTTGCTGTGATTTTTCTAGCGCCGCCTCCAATTCTGAAATTCTCCTTCGATAATTAGCCTCTACGTCTGCCAGCTCCGACTGCAATCTGGCATTTTCTTTAATTTTCAACTGAAAATAAGGTCATTTATTAATTAGCGAAGACAGCGAAGGGAAAAGTTATTAAACGTGCAGTGACTACCAGTTAGTAAAAAGATAAAAACAAAATACCTGACATTAAACGTTTACACGTCTTCTGACATTGAAGGTACTGTACTTTATCTGCCAGAGATTTCTACATCATCTGGCATTGAACCTTTTTAAATCATCAGAGGTGATTAAAGATTTTTAACATCATCTGACAGTGAATGTTTTAACATATGACATTGAATGTGTTTACGTTAGCTGACACTGAACGTTTTCACGTCAACTGACGAACATTTTTACTTCATCTGAGATCGAACATTTTTACGTCATCTGACACCGAATGTTTTTAACATATGACATTGAATGTGTTTACATTAGCTGACACTGAACGTTTTTATGTCAACGGACGAACATTTTTACTTCATCTGACACTGAACATTTTTCCGTTAGCTGACACTGAATGTTCACTGACACTGAATGTTTTTAAGTCATCTTCTCCCTTCTTAAGGTTAGACATGAAAGGAGTTCTCTCCTTGTGGTGTCGCAAATGAACAAGCTACCGGCTTCTTCCAATTATGGGTGATATGACAAATTTGAAAGTAATTGTATTTTCCTAACTATACAAATCTTCAGTTCTTTACTATGGATACAGTATATTACTTCGGTGAGAGCTGAAACTATACGTGAAACTTTTTAGCGGGGTATAGCAGCCCACCGAAGGCAATATCATAAAACAGGTGTGCATGTGAGCAAGGTGGCTGGTGTCTTACCCCTTACCCACCGCTAACTATAGTCCATTTCTTTTATCGAGGCAGATTTGCACCGACTCGCATGGGTGCCCTTTTAGCTCGGAAAAGTTTCCTGATCGCTGATTGGTTGCACAAGATAATTCTAACCAATCAGCGATCAGGGAACTTTTCCGAGCTAAAAGGGCACCTCTGCGAGTCGGTGCAAATATGCCTCGATAAAAGAAATGGACTATAGTAGCGGACTGATTGCTAAAAAGTTTATGGGTAATTTCAGCTTTCGCCGAAGTAATATATCCATAGTTGGGAGCATAAGTGTTTGTACTAGGTATTGGAGCAAATGACTTCTTCAGTGACACTAAAATAGAGATTGTTCAAACTGATATACTACAATAATTTCATATCACAATACCTGAAGTTCCTCTGAGAATATATTGTTGTCAATACTCGGGCCATCTACTACGTTCTCCGATCCCGAACGGCCTCTGCCTTTCTTTTTAGACTGTGGAGAACAAACAAAAGTTTCAATTTTAATAAATAACGCCACTATTCTATCTTCTTTCTCTTCCTCTTGTTTCTTTAAAAATTTTCATAGTTTATATATGAAAGATTTATTTTAATGTTACTGTTCTTAAAAAATTTATATGAATTGTTATTTACTTAACTTGTAGTTTACTGTATTTATTTCCTTATTTCCCTTCTTCAATGGGCTATTTTGTCCGTTAGAGCCCTTGGGCTTATAGCATCCTGCTTTTCCAACTAGGGTTGTAAGTTAGCAAGTAATGATAATGGTAATGATTTAACTAAATACACTCTATACAAAGAGTTCCCTTGCTAGAGGGTACACTCAAGCACTCTATTCTATTTACAGTATTTCCTTATTTCCTTTCCTCACTAGGCTATTTTTCCCTGTTGGATCCCTTATAGGCCTTATAGCATCCTACTTTTCTAACTAGGGTGGTAGCTTAAGGTGCGTCCACACTGGCAACATCGTGTCTACCGACATATCAACAACAAAGTTGGAAACCTTACACTCAACATCGGTACACATATCGACAACAATGTATGAAACTTTGTCTGCTACAATGTCTGGCAACATGTTGGCAACACGCGTCAACTTGGTGAAGCCGTCCACACCTCATTCTAGAGACTTGTTGTGCGTCTGTCCGGGTATCTCCAACCACATCGACTCGTCCACACTAGGGTTGCCAACATATCACCAATAAATCTCTACCAACATCTCGACAACAATGTATCGTCAACAGTCTAACAACTTGTTACCTGCAAAGTTGTACACAGTGTTGTCGACATGTTTTGTCGCTAGTGTGGACGCACCTTTAGCTAGTAATAATATTAATAATTCATTAAGGGAATAAGAGGGAGAACTACTACTTATAGATCTAGACTAATAAAAAAAGGTTATCAGAAATAAGTCGTTGTCTTTCACAAAATGTCCTAAAGATACAATATTCAGAAGTATGCTTCCCCTGAGATACCCCATCTCCACCAAAGCTAGAAAGATGAGGGGGACAAATGCAATATTATTCTGTACCCATCAATAACTTAAAATATAGACCCACCAAAAGAAACCCTCCCTCGTTCAGAGGGACTTGAAAGTTTGGCTCAATCAAATTTCTATACTTAGAAGAGCAAGTAAAAGAAGATAATCGCTAGTTTAAAAGATCCTTGACATGTCTCAAATAATTCCATTCAAATACGGAAAATGATTAACCTGAATTTCGTCCAGATCCTCTTGCAAGAGAGTAAGCCTCTTGGTGAGTTGCTGGTTGCGGAATATGAGCGACTCATTCTCTCCCTGAGCTTTACGCAACAGCTGATCGCGATTTTTCAAGGAATCCTGCAAAGGAAATTTTAAAAACGTAAAAAAAAAACATTAACTTGATAAGTGTATGGAGCAAGACACAAATTTTTGGGTTTTCAATGATAGAATATCCCTATCTTTCTCAATTTCTAAAGTAATTATTATATCAAAGGTATTCAATGCTTGCGTACCTATACGTCTTTCGCCCTTGCCACGACCAATTCAAAAGTACTGATACATATTGTTCTTGTTTAATTTTTATCTAAATAGCTAATGAATCTTTTGTTAGACTTTGAAAACTAATACTCTTACTGTATAGGAGTGAAATGCAAGGCTTTAAAACTTCCGTATATACTGTACAGTGTATTTAATTATGATAGAAATATCTCCATCATATTTACCATGTTAAAAGCACCATGCTACAATCTATCAACTCAAGGTACCTTTCCATTCTTCAACTTATTAAATGGCATACAATTGTTAATAATAATGTATACTACTCGTCACATCAGTAAATTGAGCTCTATGCATCATACCGTAAAGTGAACATACTTATATTATAATACTTTCCTACTCACAGTAAGATCGGTGGTCTTTCCTTGCTCTTCTATTATATGTTTCTTGAGCACCTGGTTCTGAGCTCGAAGCTGGAAATAAAAGAAACGTTAACTGATATTATGAAAGAACTACTGGTCATAGTTACAAGGTTGTTATTTAACTTGTTCTCAGGATCTTCTAAGTTGAGCTGAGAGACAGAAAACTCACCAACAATAATGGATTGTTCAGGGACTACTCCATATTTTATTTCTTCTGAACATTGTCTAGATATTCCTTAATTTGTCTCTTCACTCAGGGGGTTAACTGTTGCACTGTAATTTTTTAGTGGCTACTTTCCACTTACTAAGGGTACAAGAGACTCTTTAGTTATGGTAAGCAGCTCTTCTAAAAGGTCACTCCAATATCAAACCATTACTCTCTAGTTTTGGGTAGAGTTCTTTTCTTGAGGGTACATTCAGGCACACCATTCTATCTCTTTTCTTATTTCCTTTCCTTACTGAGTTATTTTCCTTGTTGGACCCCTTGGGCTAATAGCACCCTGCTTTTCCAACTAGGGTTGTAGCTTAGCTAATAATAATACAGTAATACAGTATTATGCAATACAATGGTAAAGAATGAAGATAATGATTTTCATCCAAATTGACAAATTTTGAAGTAATTTATATTTTTTCCTAATACAAACCTGTAGTTCTTTACATAGGAGAAGAAATCAGTGCAAGATGACATGAGGCCATAAAACTTTTAACGCGGTGTCAACAACCAACCGGTTGTTACCAGTGGTAGCGGGGGAAAGCACTCCCCCCGCCCGGCTCACTCATACCTTCTCTTTGATTGCAGAAGGGACTTTCCCTTGGGGGTTAGGTGATGGCAGGGAAAGTATGTGTAAAGAACCACAGGTTTGTATTGTTAGGAAAATACAAATTACATCCAGATTAGTTATTTGCTTCAACACAAAATACAAGCCTTATATTCTTTACATAGGAGACTCACTCTTTGGTTAAAGAAAGTCCCTGTAACTGGATGAAACTTTTTAACCTGGGATCGCTGCATAACAATGTGTAGGATGAGCATCATGACACCTTGTATAAACAGTAGGTTGATGGCCCACGCGAAAGGGAAACGAGCAGAAGAACGTAACTGTGTTGTCCTAGGCTATGTATAAACAAGAGGTTTGTGACTATACACACCGAGAGCTGATGTCCTAACTCCCCCCCTGTAAAAAGATTGGGGATGCAATAGGGAATATATACAGGTAGATATGTATCCTGGCTACGAGCATAAATGGGGCTTAGCTGTAGTTGAAGGAGTTCTAGCAGACAGGGTCTCCAGATGCTATGCCCCAAGAGATAGGAAGATGAAGAAAAGCAAAGGCCTCTAAAGACCACTCAGAATCAACTATCTGAGTCTTCCTGCTGAGGTTGTAGGCCTAGATATTCATTTTGTAGGGTATGAACTGGGCTGACAGGGAGATCCCAGTCTCCTCTGTCCATCGCAGGATTTTGACGGCTAGTTGCCAAAGTTGCCGTGAAACAGTAACTCCTTGCTTGTTTAGCTATGCCACTAAAGTCGTGTTGTTACTCATCAATACTGCCGAGTGACCTGAAAAGAGCTGCTAGAAATGATGAAAAGCAAGGTAAGCTGCTTTCAATTCCAGGAGGTTTATGTAGCACTGTCGATCTATGATGCCCAATTTCTCCCACAAAGAATAATACCAGATGGTTTGGCCTTGATTCCTTATGCTTCTTGATGACATAGCCACCTAGAAGCATGACTTTCCACTGCAGGAGTGGAAGCCGCGAGTAAAACTGCCATGAAAGGCACTAGGCTAGTGTGGGTATCAGCACTGGGAGCAGCCACAGTGGCCAATGCGAGAACTGCTCCCTGCGAGGAGTTGCTCATCGTGCTTCTGTCATAACCTCGGGTCAGAGTGAACCTGAAGATCACTGCGAGATACAGCTACCTTCGCAGGAAGTCATAATCGGGTCTGTCAGTGTATTGCGAGAAGTAGGGATATGGCGGCTACTCTTTTAAGGATAACCCCGACTCAGCTGGCCCATGGAAGGACTGCTCCTGAAATGGAGCGCGAGCCTGCTGGGGATATGCTAGAGGCATGCGAAACTGGTTTGCCCGCACCCCCTCCCTAGTGTAGAGAGAGGTGATTGCAAACAATCACAAGTCACTATAGGGTGTGCACCTACCTATAAGCGATCGTGCAATGGATTGCGGCTCGCCAAAGCTGCGTGCGGCTGTGTCTTGTGACCTACCTGGCGAGGTAGATCATGCTCAGCTCTGAGTGAGCGAGCATGAGTATGTGTTGCGCTGCTCAGGGCAACCTGCCCGGCAGAGCATGCCTGGTGAGCTACCACAGATAACTGCACAGGTTGGAGAAAACAAGAGTCTAGTGAGACTCCAGCGGTGAGATTATGTGTGCACTGGAATGCAGGGTGATCGAGAGAATCACCTACGATCTCCGAAGAGCTAAAGTGAGCTAGCGACAAGTCCCATTGGCGCTTCTGAATAGCCTGGGAGGTTGACTCCCAGGTAAAGACAGCCTGTCACGTTTGCGAGAGTCTCTGCCACACTAGAGCGTCTTGCGATAGAATTTCCTCCCCCGGATAGGAGGCCTGTTCCAACTCACTAAGGGAGAAGGAAGGAGCGACCTGATCCGAAGGTTGACCGAGAGTCAAACGGCCATCATTCTTATTTGACCATTCCCTGGAGGAGACTGATCAAACAGAGTCAGAGAGTAGAGTGCCAGGGGAAAGAGAAAGAAGTCGGGACTTCGTAGACTTTGAGGAAGACCTCGGAGGCAAGGAATTACTTTTAGACTACTACTTCCTCCTCCTGCCATACCATTCCCACTGGGAGGATGACCACACCCTACACTCTGGGCAAGAGGAAGCCTCCATGCAGGAATATTCTCTGCACGAAGGGCAAAATCAGTCTGGGTTCATGTCCTTCCGCGACTTGAATGTTCCGCAAAAGAGGCCCGCCTTGCTTGGGCAAATTAAACTCGCATGTCGTGCACCCTAAAGTACAGAAAGACCGAATCACACCTGAAAAAGAGAAAAATGAGGGACGATGCTTCTCCCTGCTACTACTGGTAACAACAGTATCGGTTGTTGACAACTCATTAAAAGTTTTATAACCGTATGCCAGCTTGCACTTATTTCTTCTCCTATGTAAAGAACTTGAAGTTTTTTGTATTTTGTGTAGGAACAAATATATTTTTATTATGAAATGTTCTGTGTAGTCATGATATAAAAAATAAGTAGGAGGATGAAGGGGATGATGAAAAATATAAACAACTCTCTTCTTTTCCACTGTTATCCCTACATCAAAGGATTGGTTTCCTAATGTGTCCTCTCCAATGCCTTCTATCAAAGTCATCCTCCTCCACCAAACCTCTTCTCTCCATATCATCCTTCATCTAATCTCATCATCTAATTTTCTGCCTCCCTCTTGATTTCCCCAAAGATAGGCTTCTCACTCATAACTCTGTTATATCACAAGTGAAAGTACTGTAGATTGAGAAAACCAACCACATACTTGTGTGGGTCTTGAGAGTGGCAGTGATAAGAGATTCTAGAATGATTTTTGCACTGATTTTTTCAATTCTATTATGGAAATTCGCACAAAGTATTATCAAAGCCATTAGAAAATTTGCATCAATGCAGGATTAAAAAAAAAAAAACTAACTCCCTTGGGTAGTTTGCCTTTATGTAATAGAAAAAATATTACTTTCCCACTTTGTGAAATTAGTAGATTAATCTCTCCACATGATAATTGAGGATTTACAATTTCACGAAAGGTCGAGAAAATGGTATCAGGTATTATATACAATTGTGTTGATTTATAAATACTGCAAAATAAAATGTGGCCATCAAAGTCACATGGCCATTGCATGTGATGATTTAACAATGCGGTACCTCTTAACTCTGCTATTTTAATTAAATTTTATTTAGAATTTTATTTAAAATTTCATTACAAGATATTGAGTATTGTAAAATATGTTATTTTTATTAGTAAAATAAATTTTTGAATATACTTACCCGATAATCATGTAGCTGTCAACTCCGTTGCCCGACAGAATTCTATGGAGGGATACGCCAGCTATCACAATACTAGAAGGGGGTGTACTTACCAGCGCCACCTGTGGCCAGGTACTATAGTACTTCTTGTTGACACCTCCTCAATTTTTCCTCGGTCCACTGGTTCTCTATGGGGAGGAAGGGAGGGTCAATTAAATCATGATTATCGGGTAAGTATATTCAAAAATTTATTTTACTAATGAAAATAACATTTTTCAATATTAAACTTACCCGATAATCATGTAGCTGATTCACACCCAGGGGGGTGGGTGAAAACCAGTGTACAAGATTAAAGGATAGCTAAGTATCCCATATTTCATATAACAGTTATCTCAAATAACAATGAAATAATAAGTACCTGGTAAGGAAATCGAATTGAACCGTTACTCTGCCTCTTTTTTAAGTTCGTCTTCCTTACTGAGCGCAGCGTTCCTCTTGGAGGCTGAATCAACTCAAAGGTGCTAAAGTATATAGGGCTGCAACCCCTACTAAAGGACCTCTACACAACCTCTAACCCAGGCGCTTCTCAAGAATGAATTGACCACCCGCCAAATCAAAAGGATGCGGAAGGCTTCTTAGCCTACCGTAACAACCATAAAAACAACAATAAAAGCATTCAAGAGAAAGGTTAAAAAAGGTTATGGGATTAAGGGAATGTAGTGGCTGAGCCCTCACCTACTACTGCACTCGCTGCTACGAATGGTCCCAGGGTGTAGCAGTTCTCGTAAAGAGACTGGACATCTTTAAGATAAAATGATGCAAACACTGACTTGCTCCTCCAATAGGTTGCATCCATTATGCTCTGCAGAGAACGGTTTTTATTAAAGGCCATCGAAGTAGCTACGGCTCTTACTTCGTGGGTCCTTACCTTCAGCAATGCAAGGTCTTCCTCCTTTAAGTGAGAATGGGCTTCTCTAATCAGAAGCCTTATATAATACGAAACCCCGTTCTTGGACATGGGCCTCGAAGGTTTCTTGATAGCACACCATAAGGCTTCTGACTGTCCTCGAATAGGTTTAGACCTATTAAGATAATACTTGAGAGCTCTGACAGGGCAAAGAACTCTCTCTAGTTCGTTACCTACCATGTTGGAGAGGCTAGGTATTTCAAACGATCTAGGCCAAGGACGTGAAGGAAGTTCGTTCTTTGCTAGGAATCCGAGCTGAAAAGAACATGTTGCAGATTCGGTCGTGAAACCAATGTTCTTGCTGAAGGCATGAACCTCACTGACTCTCTTAGCTGTTGCAAGGCAGACGAGAAAAAGAGTCTTGAGGGTAAGGTCCTTGAAGGAACCTGACTGGAGAGGTTCGAACCTAGGTGACATAAGGAACCTTAAGACTACGTCTAGGTTCCCGCCTGGAGTGGATAGACGACGCTCTTTAGAAGTCTCAAAAGACTTAAGGATGTCTTGAAGGTCCTTGTTGGAAGAAAGGTCCAAACCTCTGTGGCGGAGAACTGAAGCCAACATACTCCTGTACCCTTTAATCGTAGGGGCTGAAAGGGATCTCTCATTCCTAAGATGTAATAGGAAGTCAGCTATTTGGGTCACAGAGGTATTGGTAGAGGATACTGAATTGGCTCTACACCAGCTCCGGAAGACTTCCCACTTAGATTGGTAGACTCTACGAGTGGAAACCCTTCTTGCTCTGGCAATCGCACTGGCTGCCTCCTTCGAAAAGCCTCTAGCTCTAGCGAATCTTTCGACAGTCTGAAGGCAGTCAGCCGAAGAGCGTGGAGGTTTGGGTGCAACCTGTCTACGTGAGGTTGACGTAGAAGGTCCACTCTTAGAGGTAGAGTCCTGGGGATGTCGACTAGCCATTGAAGTACCTCTGTGAACCATTCTCTTGCAGGCCAAAGGGGAGCAACCAGCGTCAGCCGTGTCCCTTCGTGCGAGATGAATTTCTGCAGGACTTTGTTTATTATCTTGAACGGTGGGAATGCGTAAAGGTCGAGATGGGACCAGTTCAGTAGAAAAGCATCCACATGAACTGCTGCAGGGTCTGGAACTGGGGAACAGTACAGCGGAAGTCTCTTGGTCATGGAGGTGGCAAACAGATCTATGGTAGGTTGACCCCACAAGGTCCAAAGTCTGTTGCACACACTCTTGTGGAGGGTCCATTCCGTGGGAATGACCTGATTCCTTCTGCTTAGGCGATCTGCTGAGACGTTCATGTTGCCCTGAATGAACCTCGTGACCAAAGTGAGGTTTTGACTTCTTGACCAAATGAGGAGGTCCCTTGCGATCTCGTATAGGCTCCTCGAATGGGTCCCTCCTTGCTTGGAGATGTAAGCCAAGGCTGTGGTGTTGTCTGAGTTCACCTCCACCACCTTGCCTAGCAGGAGGGACTTGAAGTTCAGCAGGGCTAAATGAACTGCTAGTAGCTCCTTGCAGTTGATGTGGAGCGTTCCCTGTTCCTCGTTCCACGTTCCCGAGCATTCCCGTCCGTTCAAGGTCGCACCCCAGCCCGAGTCCGATGCATCTGAGAAGAGATGAAGATTGGGGGTCTGAATAGCCAACGATAGGCCCTCCCTGAGAAGGAGATTGGTCTTCCACCACAAGAGAGTGGTCTTCATCTCTTTGGTGACTGGGATAGAGACTGCTTCGAGAGTCAAACCCTTGTCCCAATGAGCTGCAAGATGGAATTGAAGAGGGCGGAGGTGGAGTCTCCCTAGCTCGACGAACAGGGCCAGTGATGAAAGGGTCCCTGTGAGACTCATCCACTGTCTCACCGAGCAACTGCTCCTCTTCAGCATGCTCATGATGCAATCTAGGGCTTGGCTTATCCTTGGGGCCGATGGAAAAGCCCGAAAATCCTGACTCCGAATCTCCATTCCCAGGTACACAATGGATTGGGAGGGAATGAGCTGAGACTTTTCTATGTTGACTAACAGACCCAGTTCTCTGATTAAGTCCAAAGTCCAGTTGAGACTCTCCAGACAGCGACGACTCGTGGAGGCTCTCAACAGCCAGTCGTCTAAGTAGAGGGAGGCTCTGATGTCCGATAAGTGGAGGAATTTTGCTATATTCCTCATCAGATGCGTGAACACCATAGGAGCTGTGCTTAGGCCAAAACACAGGGCTTGGAATTGGTAGACAACCTTTCCAAAAACGAATCTCAGGAAAGGTTGGGAGTCTGGATGAATAGGAACGTGAAAGTAGGCATCTTTCAAGTCCAACGAGACCATCCAGTCCTCCTGCCTGACCGCTGCTAGGACCGACTTCGTCGTCTCCATCGTGAACGTCTGCTTGGTGACATACGCATTGAGCGCGCTGACGTCCAGCACCGGTCTCCAACCTCCTGTCTTCTTGGCCACCAAAAAGAGACGGTTGTAGAAGCCCGGGGATTGATGGTCCCGGACTATAACCACTGCCTTCTTCTGCACAAGTAGCGACACCTCCTGGTGCAACGCTAGCCTCTTGTCCTCTTCTTTGTAGTTGGGAGAGAGGTTGATGGGAGATGTGGTCAGAGGGGGTTTGTGGCAGAATGGAATCCTGTAACCCTCCCTCAGCCAACTGACAGACTGGGCGTCTGCACCTCTCTTTTCCCAGGCTTGCCAGAAGCTCTTGAGTCTGGCTCCTACTGCTGTCTGGAGATGCGGAGAGTCAGTTTTTTCCTTTAGAAGCCTTGGAACCTTTCCTAGACTTGCTCCTGGAAGAGTCTGGACGGGAGCTTCCTCGGCTGGGGGCTCTACCACGAAAGGGCGGTATGAACCTCGTAGCAGGAGTATCAGCCACTGGGGTGCGATAAGTCCTGGGGACTGAGGTAGCAACCTTAGTCTTACGAGCCGATGAGGCTACAAGATCATGTGTGTCCTTTTGTATCAGGGCAGCAGACAAGTCCTTAACCAGCTCTTCGGGGAAGAGGAACTTCGAGAGCGGAGCGAAAAGGAGTTGAGACCTTTGACAAGGTGTAATGCTGGAGGAAAGGAAGGTACATAGCTGTTCCCTTTTCTTAAGAACCCCTGACACAAACATCGACGCAAGCTCGCCAGATCCATCTCTAATGGCCTTATCCATGCAGGACATTAATAGCATGGCAGAATCCTTGTCCGCAGGGGAGGTCTTCTTGCTGAGGGCCCCCAGGCACCAGTCTAGGAAGTTGAACATCTCAAATGCTCTAAAAACACCCTTCAGGAAGTGATCAAGGTCTGAGAAGGTCCAGCAAACCTTAGAGCGCCTCATTGCTGTTCTACGAGGCGAGTCTACCAGACTTGAGAAGTCAGCCTGGGCAGAGGCAGGTACTCCCAAGCCTGGTTCCTCTCCTGTGGCATACCAAACGCCCGCTTTAGAAGTGAGCTTAGTCGGAGGAAACATGAACGAAGTCTTTCCAAGGTGTTGCTTAGTCTGCAACCACTCCCCTAAGATCCTTAACGCTCTCTTAGAGGACCTTGCTAGGACTAGCTTAGTATAGGTAGACTTAGCTGGCTGCATGCCCAGCGAAAACTCAGATGGCGGAGAGCGGGGAATAGCAGAGACAAAGTGGTCTGGGTATACCTCCCTAAACAGAGCCAAGACCTTACGAAAGTCAATAGAAGGTGGAGAAGACTTGGATTCATCCACGTCTGATGAGGGATCCAGGTGTGCCGCCTCATCATCAGACGCCTCATCACCAGAGTGTAGCGAAGAGATCGGAAAGGTATGCTGAGCAGCAGAGTCAGCACGAGCTGGAACAACAATATTAGTGGTTTCCTCTTCAAGACTCTGTTGAGGGAACACCTGAGGCTCAGACTGCAAGGGCTGATCAAAAGAAGTAGCAGAAGGTAGGCGCATGGGTGGAGGAGGCTGACTCCTAGCATGAGTGACTGAACTCAAGGGTTGTGCTTGCTGAGCGGAAGGCGGATGCGCAGTAGCAAGTTCCTGAGGAACGAGTTGAGGTTCCTGAGGTGTGGGCTGAGAGCGATGAGGTAGTGGCTGCGCAGCACACAGTAATTGTCTCGCGAGTTGAGGCTCCTGAGGCGCAAGGCTAAGGTGTTGTGGTTGCCTTGAGGAGGGTTGAGCTCGCTGCAGCGAGAGCTGAGGAGACTGACTCATGGATGGGAGAGGTTGTTGTACCTCAAGAGAGTGTTGCCTCACTGGTGGAACTGCAAGTGGAAGCGGAGGAAGTAAGGAATGATCTTCCTGTTCCCATTGCTGAGGTTGCCTTAAGGAAGGCGGAGGGAGCTGCACACCACTGGAAACAGTAAACTCAGAACGTGCTAAGGTATTCTGAGGAGCCTCAACATCGTACGCCTGGCAGGCAGTACTGCGGTCAGGCGGAGCGATCGCAGGAGGAGGTGTAACCTGCTCAGCCTGACACTCACGCATCAGGACCGCAAGTTGTGACTGCATGGACTGCAGTAGAGTCAACTTGGGGTCGGCAGACACTAAGGTCTGCTGAGGTAAAGCCTTAACAGCAGAGATCTGTTGTGGCAGAACCTTACTCCTCTTAGGCGGAGTGCATTCAACTGATGACTGCGGCGAGTCAGAGCTGATCCAATGACTGCAGCCCGGTTGAGTTCTTGAGGTCTGGACTCTGCGTTTGAGTGGTCTCGAGACCTGAGTCCAGCGTTTCTTCCCTGACAAATGCTCAGCAGACGAGTAAAAGACGGGCTCAATCGTCTGCAGGTGGGAGTGACGGTCTCTGGAAGACACGCCCGCAACCACCGAGGATACTTCTGTGCGCCGATCAAGGCCTGCCGAACCCTTTTGCCCTTCGACATTGCTTCTCCCCTGGGCTTGGGAGCTTGCAAGAGGTCCCGGACTGGGAGGACGACTGGCACGCACAGAAGTATCCTCACGCACCACACTGACACTGACACTAGCACTTGGCACTGCACTGACACTAGCACTCGTCACAGCACTGGCACTAATTCCACCCACTGCACTCTTGACCTTAAGTTCCTTGACTTCGGCCATAAGAGACTTATGATCACTTACCACTGACTCTACTTTATCGCCTAAGGCCTGAATGGCACGCAAAACAACAGACATATCAGGCTGAGGGCAAATAGTAGGTTCGGGGGTAGCCACTACAGGGGTAGGAAAAGGTAGGGGATCATGAGGTGAGGAAAAAAGTGAAGAGTGAGAAGAACTCCTCCTAACTCTCTCTCTCTCTAACTTGGTTGAGTACTTAAGAAGACGGACAAAATCAAGTTCCGAAAGTCCGGCGCATTCCTCACATCGATCTTCTAACTGACAGGGCCTTTCCCTACAGTCAGAACAAGCGGTGTGAGGATCTACCGAGGCCTTCGGAATACGCCTATTACAAGACCTACATCGTCTATGGGTGGGGGCTTGTGAAATGTCAGACATCTTGAATCAAAAGAGTTAGCCAAGTGGGGTTTCAAAATCAAGCAAAAGATCGTTAACCGTTAAATCAGGACTAAATAATAGCTATCTAAGCTAATATAGAAGTTTTCCAGTAAAGCGACAGCCGAAATCTGAGAGAATACTTCACCAAAAGCCGTGAAAATACTCGAAGATCATAAGCGTATCCCAAAACGTCTTGCCGGAAGCACGACAGAGGAAAAATTGAGGAGGTGTCAACAAGAAGTACTATAGTACCTGGCCACAGGTGGCGCTGGTAAGTACACCCCCTTCTAGTATTGTGATAGCTGGCGTATCCCTCCATAGAATTCTGTCGGGCAACGGAGTTGACAGCTACATGATTATCGGGTAAGTTTAATATTGAAAAAAGAGACATTTCATATATAGAATGAGATTCCATACCAGTACATTACATCCTTATTGTATATTTATATTCATTTACCACCAAATATATACACTAGAAAGATTTTTATACTGTCCATCTTGTCTTATGTATTTCAAACCTCTATTGTTATTGTAATACATTTTCCTTTTGAAATTATCTAACATAGAGAACCTAGAGCCTTGGGCTTTTGGGTAGAGTACCTCGTGTTAGGCTAAACTAGACCGAAGATTAAATTTCTTAGCAGATATGTTAGCCTTAAGCTTATATTTTCTTAAGTCATTTATGTATTTTTGATCTTCATTGAACCTAGACCGAAGGTTAAATTTCTCAGCTGATATTTTAGCCTTAAGCTTATATTTTAGTCATTTATGTATTTTTTATTATTATTGTTGGTACACACCAATCATAGTTACATTTCCCTATCTCTATATCCTCAATGAGTTTAACTCCTGTCTGAAATTAGGAGTAACGGATAGTCTTAGAACATATACTGTACTGCTGTAATGTTACAGAAAAATCATTTGAACAATATTGCAAATTCTATTCCAAATGACCCACTAAAATGGACTAAATTTACAATTAAGTCCCATACAAATAACGATTTCAATTAGAAAACTTAGCGTAGAATAAATAAAAAAAAGTTTTGAATATGTGAAAAACAGAATGCAAAATTCAAGTTAATTAATTTCTTATGACAATATTTAATCACAGAAATATCTATAGGGGACTTAATGTCTATATTAGTTACCAGACCATTGTAATTCTATTAAGTAAAATATGGTATGCCTTTATGAATAGGAAGGCAAACTAAAACAGAGTATTACACTATCATCTGCTTTAACACTATTCCATCAACTATAGTCCAAACCGTGAATATGAAAATGGGGGGGGGGTGTATGTATGATAGTGGCCACCTGTATATTATAATGGCTAACTTAAAATACGAGAGTGTAAGGGGGGTCGCAGGGGAGCGTTAGCCCCCCTCCCTCAATAGGTGAGCAGGTAAGGAAACGGCTTGTAGGTTAGGTTAGGGGGGGGAAAGTATAAGTTAGTTAATGTCCATTTTTAATCAGTGCGAGAGGAACTGGCCGCTAATATACAAAGGCTTCAAAACGGATTCATACATATAAGTTTAAATCACGCTAGACTACATCAAATTAGGCTCTTGCTGTAGAAACGCAGTGTACTTTAACATCAGAATTCAACCTGATGTCTAATTTCAACCGATTAACAGACTCGATACTAAATAAATTATTATTAAAAGCCTAACTTATCCACAGGGATTTGGATTAAGCATGATAGTATGTTCACAGAGGTCGTAAAACGAATAAATGCATTTAAATCTTGGGAACCTTTGTATATCAGCGGCCAGTTCCTCAAGCGTTCATTAAAAGTGGACATCAACTAACATAAACTTTCCCCCCTAACCTAACCTAACAAGCCGTGTCCTTACCTACTTACCTAATAGGGGTTAACGCCCCCCCTGCGACCACCCTTACACAGCCGCATTCTAAGACATAATAATACATACAGGTGGCCGCTATCATACATACAACCCAAAACTTGTTTTGGCGTTACGTTACTCTAGTATGGGGTAAGCTACGCATAGCGTGACGTAGAGATTTGTCGACGAGGTAGACTGCGATAGCTTAGGCTATAAATTACATAAAAAAATAGATAGTTTCATACCCAAAAGGGTATCACTCATACCTTCTCTTTGATTGCAGAAGGGACTTTCCCTTGGGGGTTAGGTGATGGCAGGGAAAGTATGTGTAAAGAACCACAGGTTTGTATTGTTAGGAAAATACAAATTACATCCAGATTAGTTATTTGCTTCAACACAAAATACAAGCCTTATATTCTTTACATAGGAGACTCACTCTTTGGTTAAAGAAAGTCCCTGTAACTGGATGAAACTTTTTAACCTGGGATCGCTGCATAACAATGTGTAGGATGAGCATCATGACACCTTGTATAAACAGTAGGTTGATGGCCCACGCGAAAGGGAAACAAGCAGAAGAACGTAACTGTGTTGTCCTAGGCTATGTATAAACAAGAGGTTTGTGACTATACACACCGAGAGCTGATGTCCTAACTCCCCCCCTGTAAAAAGATTGGGGATGCAATAGGGAATATATACAGGTAGATATGTATCCTGGCTACGAGCATAAATGGGGCTTAGCTGTAGTTGAAGGAGTTCTAGCAGACAGGGTCTCCAGATGCTATGCCCCAAGAGATAGGAAGATGAAGAAAAGCAAAGGCCTCTAAAGACCACTCAGAATCAACTATCTGAGTCTTCCTGCTGAGGTTGTAGGCCTAGATATTCATTTTGTAGGGTATGAACTGGGCTGACAGGGAGATCCCAGTCTCCTCTGTCCATTGCAGGATTTTGACGGCTAGTTGCCAAAGTTGCCGTGAAACAGTAACTCCTTGCTTGTTTAGCTATGCCACTAAAGTCGTGTTGTTACTCATCAATACTGCCGAGTGACCTGAAAAGAGCTGCTAGAAATGATGAAAAGCAAGGTAAGCTGCTTTCAATTCCAGGAGGTTTATGTAGCACTGTCGATCTATGATGCCCAATTTCTCCCACAAAGAATAATACCAGATGGTTTGGCCTTGATTCCTTATGCTTCTTGATGACATAGCCACCTAGAAGCATGACTTTCCACTGCAGGAGTGGAAGCCGCGAGTAAAACTGCCATGAAAGGCACTAGGCTAGTGTGGGTATCAGCACTGGGAGCAGCCACAGTGGCCAATGCGAGAACTGCTCCCTGCGAGGAGTTGCTCATCGTGCTTCTGTCATAACCTCGGGTCAGAGTGAACCTGAAGATCACTGCGAGATACAGCTACCTTCGCAGGAAGTCATAATCGGGTCTGTCAGTGTATTGCGAGAAGTAGGGATATGGCGGCTACTCTTTTAAGGATAACCCCGACTCAGCTGGCCCATGGAAGGACTGCTTCTGAAATGGAGCGCGAGCCTGCTGGGGATATGCTAGAGGCATGCGAAACTGGTTTGCCCGCACCCCCTCCCTAGTGTAGAGAGAGGTGATTGCAAACAATCACAAGTCACTATAGGGTGTGCACCTACCTATAAGCGATCGTGCAATGGATTGCGGCTCGCCAAAGCTGCGTGCGGCTGTGTCTTGTGACCTACCTGGCGAGGTAGATCATGCTCAGCTCTGAGTGAGCGAGCATGAGTATGTGTTGCGCTGCTCAGGGCAACCTGCCCGGCAGAGCATGCCTGGTGAGCTACCACAGATAACTGCACAGGTTGGAGAAAACAAGAGTCTAGTGAGACTCCAGCGGTGAGATTATGTGTGCACTGGAATGCAGGGTGATCGAGAGAATCACCTACGATCTCCGAAGAGCTAAAGTGAGCTAGCGACAAGTCCCATTGGCGCTTCTGAATAGCCTGGGAGGTTGACTCCCAGGTAAAGACAGCCTGTCACGTTTGCGAGAGTCTCTGCCACACTAGAGCGTCTTGCGATAGAATTTCCTCCCCCGGATAGGAGGCCTGTTCCAACTCACTAAGGGAGAAGGAAGGAGCGACCTGATCCGAAGGTTGACCGAGAGTCAAACGGCCATCATTCTTATTTGACCATTCCCTGGAGGAGACTGATCAAACAGAGTCAGAGAGTAGAGTGCCAGGGGAAAGAGAAAGAAGTCGGGACTTCGTAGACTTTGAGGAAGACCTCGGAGGCAAGGAATTACTTTTAGACTACTACTTCCTCCTCCTGCCATACCATTCCCACTGGGAGGATGACCACACCCTACACTCTGGGCAAGAGGAAGCCTCCATGCAGGAATATTCTCTGCACGAAGGGCAAAATCAGTCTGGGTTCATGTCCTTCCGCGACTTGAATGTTCCGCAAAAGAGGCCCGCCTTGCTTGGGCAAATTAAACTCGCATGTCGTGCACCCTAAAGTACAGAAAGACCGAATCACACCTGAAAAAGAGAAAAATGAGGGACGATGCTTCTCCCTGCTACTACTGGTAACAACAGTATCGGTTGTTGACAACTCATTAAAAGTTTTATAACCGTATGCCAGCTTGCGCTTATTTCTTCTCCTATGTAAAGAACTTGAAGTTTTTTGTATTTTGTGTAGGAACAAATATATTTTTATTATGAAATGTTCTGTGTAGTCATGATATAAAAAATAAGTAGGAGGATGAAGGGGATGATGAAAAATATAAACAACTCTCTTCTTTTCCACTGTTATCCCTACATCAAAGGATTGGTTTCCTAATGTGTCCTCTCCAATGCCTTCTATCAAAGTCATCCTCCTCCACCAAACCTCTTCTCTCCATATCATCCTTCATCTAATCTCATCATCTAATTTTCTGCCTCCCTCTTGATTTCCCCAAAGATAGGCTTCTCACTCATAACTCTGTTATATCACAAGTGAAAGTACTGTAGATTGAGAAAACCAACCACATACTTGTGTGGGTCTTGAGAGTGGCAGTGATAAGAGATTCTAGAATGATTTTTGCACTGATTTTTTCAATTCTATTATGGAAATTCGCACAAAGTATTATCAAAGCCATTAGAAAATTTGCATCAATGCAGGATTAAAAAAAAAAAAACTAACTCCCTTGGGTAGTTTGCCTTTATGTAATAGAAAAAATATTACTTTCCCACTTTGTGAAATTAGTAGATTAATCTCTCCACATGATAATTGAGGATTTACAATTTCACGAAAGGTCGGGAAAATGGTATCAGGTATTATATACAATTGTGTTGATTTATAAATACTGCAAAATAAAATGTGGCCATCAAAGTCACATGGCCATTGCATGTGATGATTTAACAATGCGGTACCTATTAACTCTGCTATTTTAATTAAATTTTATTTAGAATTTTATTTAAAATTTCATTACAAGATATTGAGTATTGTAAAATAAGAGACATTTCATACATAGAATGAGATTCCATACCAGTACAGTATATTACATCCTTATTGTGTATTTTTATTCATTTAGCACCAAATATATACACTAGAAAGATTTTTATGCTGTTCAACTTGTCTTAAGTATTTCAAACCTGTATTGTTATTGTAATACATTTCCTTTTTGAAATTATCTAACATAAAGACCCTAGAGTCTTGGGGTCTCGGGTAGATTACCTCAGGTTAGGCTAACCTAGACCGAAGGATATTTTCTTAGCAGATATTTTAGCCTTAAGCTTATATTTTCTTAAGTCATTTATGTATTTTTGATCTTCATTGAACCTAGACCGAAGGTTAAATTTCTTAGCAGATATTTTAGCCTTAAGCTTATATTTTAGTCATTTATGTATTTTTTATTATTATTGTTGGTACAAACCAATCATAGTTACATTTTCCCATCTCTATATCCTCACCGGCAAAGATTCTGCGACTTAAGATGAGTTTAACTCTTGTCTAAAGTTATGGAGTAACGGATAGTCTTAGAACATATACTGCTGTAATGTTACAGAAAAATCATTTGAACAATATTGCAAATTCTATTCCAATGACCCACTAAAATGGGTTAATTTATAATTAAGTCCCATACAAAATAGATTTCAATTAGAAAACTTAGCGTAGAATAAATAAAAAAAAAGTTTTGAATATGTGAAAAACAGAATGCAAAATTCAAGTTAATTAATTTCTTATGACAATATTTAATCACAGAAATATCTATAGGGGACTTAATGTCTATATTAGTTACCAGACCATTATAATTCTATTAAGTAAAATATGGTATGCCTTTAAGAATAGGAAGGCAAACTAAAACAGAGTATTACACTATCATCTGCTTTAACACTATTCCATCAACTATAGTCCAAACTGTGAATATGAAAATGGGGGGGGTGTATGTATGATAGTGGCCACCTGTATATTATAATGGCTAACTTAAAATACGAGAGTGTAAGGGGGGTCGCAAGGGAGTGTTAGCCCCCCTCCCTCGATAGGTGAGCAGGTAAGGAAACGGCTTGTAGGTTAGGTTAGGGGGGGGAAAGTATAAGTTAGTTAATGTCCATTTTTAATCAGTGCGAGAGGAACTGGCCGCTAATATACAAAGGCTTCAAAACGGGTTCATACATATAAGTTTAAATCACGCTAGACTACATCAAGTTAGGCTCTTGCTGTAGAACCGCAGTGTACTTTAACATCAGAATTCAACCTGACGTCTAATTTCAACCGATTAACAGACTCGATACTAAATAAATTATTATTAAAAGCCTAACTTATCCACAGGGATTTGGATTAAACATGATAGTATGTTCACAGAGGTCGTAAAATGAATAAATGCATTTAAATCTTGGGAGCCTTTGTATATCAGCGGCCAGTTCCTCAAGCGTTCATTAAAAGTGGACATCAACTAACATAAACTTTCCCCCCAACCTAACCTAGAAGCCGTGTCCTTACCTACTTACCTAATAGGGGTTAACGCCCCCCCTGCGACCACCCTTACACAGCCGCATTCTAAGACATAATAATACATACAGGTGGCCGCTATCATACATACAACCCAAATCTTGTTTTGAAGTTACGTTACTCTAGTTTGGGGTAGGCAACGGGTAGCGTGAGGTAGAGATTCGTCAATGAGGTAGACTGCGATAGTTTAGGCTATAAATTACATGAAAAAATAGATAGTTTCATACCCAAAATTGTAATCAATACTGAAACGAATATACAGAAATATCTTCATTATCCATTTTTACATAATGAAATATATTTTTAAATATATTTATAATTTAGCCTACCCAGTCTAACCTACCTAACCTAACTTGGAAAAATATCTAACAAAAGAATTGATATATTTCATATATAATTATTAATTGTAAACTTTATATACTTAAAAATCACGACAATAAATCAATATTAAATAAATGAAAAGGGAAAAGTGATAAGTAATAAATTACTTAAACTATAATTAAGTGAATTAATTGCTCACACAAGACTTTACACAGTCAATTATCTCACAGTTACAGAATACAGGAATACAGTTTTCCAGCCCTTTACCTTCGTGTATTCTGTAGCCAGTTTATGATACTTCGCCTGTATATCGGGGGAGTCCATCTTCCTGTAGATTTCTCAATTTTGACAGTTCGTAGTAGATTAATGTAGTGTTTTTTGGGGGTTCCTCCTACTGTAGGAGAAAAACATTATAGTACGACACCATGTCTCTCTCTCTCTCTCTCTCTCTCTCTCTCTCTCTCTCTCTCTCTCTCTCTCTCTCTCTCTCTCTCTCTCTCTCTTTTCCCTTTAGTAAATCTTCCAAATATTATGAACCATTTTACTGTATTTTCATAATTTATAAAAAGAAACTTATAACAACATCTCTCTCTCTCTCTCTCTCTCTCTCTCTCTCTCTTCTCTCTCTCTCTCTCTCTCTCTCTCTCCATTAAGATAATTAAATGTTTAATATTCATATAGAATAGAGAAAGAATATAACGAATTCTTATTTCTTAAATCTCTCTCTCTCTCTCTCTCTCTCTCTCTCTCTCTCTCTCTCTCTCTCTAAAAGTCTTTCTTATACATAAATATATATAACGAATACATAAATTGAAAAGAATCTCTCTCTCTCTCTCTCTCTCTCTCTCTCTCTCTCTCTCTCTCTCTCTCTCTCTCTCTCTCTCTCTCTCTCTCTCTCTCTTCCCGTAAAGGTATCGTATCAACATTGCTAATATTCCCTTATTTGTTTACAATTGAATCTACAGCTGATATATATTATGAAAACAATAATTATTTATTTTATTTTGTTTTCTGTTAAATTTCCGTAAATTTCAGCAGCTTGAATCGTTAATTCGACTTGGAATATATATATATATATATATATATATATATATATATATATATATATTATATATATATATATATATAGTATACACACACACACACATATATATATATATATATATATATATATATATATATACTATATATTATGTATATATATACTATATATATATGTATATATATACTATATATTTATGTATATATTATACTATATATGTGTGTGTGTATATATATATATATATATATATATATATATATATATATAGATTATACTTATATATATATATATATATATATGTAGAGAAGAGAGAGAGAGAGAGAGAGAGAGAGAGAGAGAGAGGAGATGAGGAGAGAGAGAGAGAGAGAGAAGAGAGAGCTGAAGTTACTATCAATTATATTTTAAAAGTTACAAGAAAAAGTAAAATTAAAAACATTTTAAAAAATAATTTGAACACTATAAAGAGGAAAATATCTTCTTATATTCTTAAATATATCCAAATATTACACACATTCCTAGATATCTTTGCAGGCCACTATTTTGTGCAGGTCAGATGTTGAAGGACACTGCAGTTATGAAGTTCATGAGCCAATTCCTGGTCACTATAGGCCTACCTATCTTGTAGTATTTTTTAAAATTTATATTTCATATTACGATTTAGGAGACGATATAACTTAAATTATATATTTCCTATAATCTTTTCTTAATAGTATTTGGTGTTTTAACTGTTTTGAAATAATATTTACCAA
>NW_027169448.1:2500-7500 GCF_036898095.1 Palaemon carinicauda
TATATACTATATATATATATATATATATATACATAATGTGTATGTTTGTGTTGGAATATACATATTTATATCTTCACCCCAAAAACAAATAGATATAAAACGTTACGTAAAAAGAGAGAGAGAGAGAGAGAGAGAGAGAGAGAGAGAGAGAGAGAGAGAGAGAGAGAGAGAGGAGAGAGAGAGAGAGAGAGAGAGAGAGAGAGAGAGAGTCCTCTCAGAGCGTTTACATAAAAGTCCCCTGTCATTATAACTTCTGATGGTCTTCAAAGTTGTGTTGTATTTTAGCCCAAATTCTTCTTAAGTTGGAAACTCCCAGTTTTTTCCTTCAATGTAGACTTCTATTCATTTTTCTTCTTTTGTGTTATTTTCTGTTAATAGTGGTAAAATATTTATTATATTTATATTTATTATATTTCCCTATCATTATAGTAATTAGGTAAATAATTCTCAGATATTCATAGCTGCTATGCTCAAGTGATTTATTTTTTATAGGTTGATGAGTTATGAAATAGACAAACTATTTATGAAAAACAATATGTCAACTAATACTATACATGAAAAGAGTCACTAAGAATGTTAATATGTCAACTAATACTATTTATGAAAAAGGTCACTAAATATTTTATTATGCCAAGTAATACTATTCATGAAAAGGGTCACTAAAACTCTTAATATGTCAAGTAATACTAGTCATGAAAAGGGTCAATAAGTATTTTATTATGCCAAGTAATACTACTTATGAAAAGAGTCACAAAAAATCTTATGTCAAGTAATACTATTCATGAAAAAGGTCAATAAAAATCTTATTATACCAAGTAATACTATTCATGAAAAGGGTCACTAAAAATCTTAATATGTCAACTAATACTATTCATGAAAAGGGTCACTAAAAATCTTAATATGTCAACTAATACTATTCATGAAAAGGGTCACTAAAAATCTTAATATGTCAACTAATACTATTCATGAAAAGGGTCAGTAAAAATCTTAATATGTGAACTAATATTTTTCATGAAAAGGGTCACTAAAGATATTAATATGTCAACTAAAAATATCCATGAAAAAGGTCATATGAGACATTTTAATGTCAACTAAAACTACCAATGAAATTGTCATCAAACAATAATGATATGTCAGGTAATACTATCCATAAAAAAGGTCATAGAAATTATCTTAATATGTCAACCAATACTATTTATAAAAAAATTGTCACCCGGACATCAAATATACACTCATAATCAGTAATTATTTTCTGCAAAGACTGAATCGAAATCAATTCATTTCGTTTTGAGGTTATTTGGAAAATCAGATTTCGTTTTAATATATTTTTTTCCAAGTTCGGCCGGAAATTAATTTTACTCAATTAATATGAACCTCGCTTCATATTTGTTGATATCCTCTGTGAAAATTACATATAACAATTTTGTGTTATTTTTAACGCAGTATATGAACTAGAACTCGCGTAGTCAACGATATATAGTTTTATTTATTGTATTTCTTTGATTATTGTCCCACTTATGCCTTGATCCTCAGTAAAATGTTGTTAGCAAATAATTTTGTTTCATTATATCCGATATACAATATATATAATATTGGAGAAAACTATATAAATTCAACTTCTTTTAGATTTCCATTAGCAACATACCATTATGTATGTATGTATGTATGTATGTATGTATGTATGTATGTATGTTAATCCTATACAAGTATTTTTCATACATCTTGCTTTCATGCTTAGAAAAAGAAGTATACATATCCCCTATAAGTTTTAGATAATAATATTTAACACTGATATAATCGTTATTCATTGCTTCAATTAATAATAATCATATTTTACATAATTGGAAATGAAAGACAAACGTAAATTATTTTGACATTTTTAAGCTAGAGCTGAATATTCTTTGCAAAAAAACAATAAATTAATAAATCAATATCATTCATTTTGTCGATATTTAGATAACTATTCTGATTTTCGTGAGCATGAATTATTATATTTGACAAATATGGAAATAACACATATATTTTGACGTTTTTTGATGCACTGCTGAATATTTGTAAAAAAAAAAAAATCGCTTTTCCCAAAACTCCTAGATTCAGTCAAGTGAAATATTCTATTTTTAGTTAGCTTGAATTAATATATTTTACATATTTGGAAATTAAACATAAACATAATTTATTTTGACGTTTTTCCTCTGGGCCTGAATACTTGCGAAAAAAAAAAAAAAAAAAAAAAAAAAACTCTTTTTCCTAGATTCCTAGAATCAATCAAATGAGGCATAGATAACCACCCTTCGCGAGGCAACAGAATCGAAATACATCATTTGAAACGTAACATATGCAAATTTAACGACGCTGATGGACACCCAATCCACCAATTTAGATGTAAATGTCTTCTAAGCTTAGTTTCCTCTGTCGGCGTATGTGTTTGTGTCCGTGTGTTCGTAACACACAGGTGTTTCAGCGTTTCCTGACTACCGATGCATTTAGGTGGGGGCCTTTATAGTATATTGCCAGACTGCTTCACTTTGCTTTATCTTTTTGATTAAACAATGCATTTGGCTGGTAGTTTTATACCTTAATGTATTGCTATATTGTTTATTTTTCTTTGTTTTAGTAACAAAACAATGCATTTGGCTGGTAGTTTTATGCCTTATTATATTGCTATATGGTTTAATTTTTCTTTTTAGTAACTAAACAATGCATTTTGCTGGTAGTTTTATACCTTAGTAGATTGCTATATTGTTTAATTTGCCTTTGTTTTATTAATTAAACAATGCATTTGGCTGGTAGTTTTATACCTTAGTAAATTGCTATATTGTTTAATTTGACTTTGTTTTATTGATTAAACAATGCATATGGCTGGTAGTCTTATACTTACTAAATTGCTGTATTGTGTAATTTGTCTTTGTCTTATTAATTAAACATTGCATATAGCTGGTAGTCTTATACCTTAGTATATTGCTGCATTGTTTAAATTGTCTTTGTTTTATTATTTAAACAATGCATTTGGCTGGTAGTTTTATACCTTACTAAATTACTTATTGTTTAATCTTTCTAATTGAAGAATGCATTTGGTTGATGGTTTTATATATTAGTAAATTGCTAGATTTTATTTGTCTTTATTGTTTATAATTTTACTGTTTATCATTAAAAATCAATCTCCCTAAACTTATCATTCAGAAATTAAAAAAAAAAAAAAAAAAAAAAAAAACAATAATAATAAATCTCCCTAAACCTATTTATTAAGAAATCAAGAAACTTAATTTGCCAAAATAATTAAAAAACAAAATCATTTGAAAAGAATTCAAATTTCTTTTCAAAACTACCATTTAAAACCTGTTTTTTTATGAAAAAAAGAAATAATTTTAAAGAATATAACTTCCTAAATCTATTTTTTTTCAGAAATGAAAAAAAAAATAATTCTAGAAAATCCAATTTCTTTTCAAAACCAACAACGAAGAAAGTAGCCAAGACATTCCCCATAACCCGTCTGGAAAGTTATAAGAGACTGTTCTGGGCGTCTTAAGAGGCCTATTATGTTCGCTGACACTTGAAGAATATTCCTACTGGAATCCCCGAGATATTATATTAGTTTTTTTTCTGTGAGGCGTGTCACTGAAGGGAAGAAAGGGATATATTTGATTCAATTACAGGGGATATGAAGAACATTTATTAATACTATTGTACGGCATTACCTCCGCCAATGACGTTGGAAGGAGGGTATGTTTTCGCCCCTGTTAGTGTGTTTGTTTTTGTGGTTGTGTTTGTGAACAGCTTCCTGACCACAATTTTAATCGTAGTGTTATGAAACTTGCAGGGATTGACTGTTATGCAAAAATCTGGAAATATTTAAATTTTGGAAGGTCAAGGTCAAAGGTCAAGGTCACTATCAAGGATAATGTCCAATTCACGTAATCAGCCATAAATTTTGACATAGTTGTCAGAGAGACTTCAAACTTGGTTCATATTTGAGTGTATGAAAATCCACACCAATTAATACATGTTATGGTCAAATGTCAAGGTCAAGGCCAAGAAATAAGATGCAGCGGTGGAGGTCTGCGCTCTTCAGAGTGTCCTTCTAGTATTAGTTACTTTAATTCGTGCTTGGCTTAGAAGTAATTATTCAAGTATGGAAAACTTCTAGTATGTAACATTTTAATCTTATTTGTTGTCCTTACTTATTATTCTAAAGGATTATTATTTAGAAAAATATCAAAATCTCTTATCTTATCCAGAAATTTTCCTTTGGTTTATTCAATATGATTTATGCACTTGGCTTATAAGTAATGATTTAAGTATGGGAATATTCTAGTAGTTAATTTTCTAATCTATTTGCTCTCGTGTATCTATTAAAAGAGTTTCTATAAAGAAAAATATCGAAATTCCAATCATCTGGATAACTTTCTTGATTTTTTTTTTTCAGTTGCCTCTATAGGAACAATCTATGAATATATTACTTTTTCATTTTTTTTATTAATCAAATTCATTAGCCAGTTCTTAACCACCTGCAATGAAATTGAAACTTCATTTTATCATATAAAATTAGCCACTTAAATTTCCATTCCATCTAACATACATGATTATTACTAGTCTTTTCATCCTTCCAATGTCGAATGTGATTCTAACCTATGAATTTCTTAATACAAATTGTAGCATCAAAAACTTAATATTAGATCTATTTATAATATAATTTTCTTTAGATTTCTAATTATCCATTTCATGTTGTTCAGTAATCCTGTGAAGAATAGTGAACTACTATAGATGTAAACGCAAACTGTTCTATTGTACGATTTATAGTTTCCATCTCTGGTAAAAAAAAAAAAAAAAAAAAAAAAAAAAAAAAAAAAAAAAACTTTTTTTTTAAATTGTTATATTGCATATGTGTATAAATCAACCCTTTTCGACACGAAGAAATTATCATCATCAATCTCTAATAAATGGGACATCCAACTTTTCCCTACATTAATCACCATTAATAATTCCTTACTAAAAGAAATAAC
>NW_027169448.1:17500-38483 GCF_036898095.1 Palaemon carinicauda
CTATAGAAACTTAACAAGAGGAAGAGAAATAAGATAGAACAGCATGCCCCAGTGTACCCTCAAGCAAGAGAACTCTAACCCAAGACAGTGGAAAACCAAGTTACCGAGGCTATGGCACTACCTAAGACTAGAGAACAATGGTTTGATTTTGGAGTGTCCTTCTCCTAGAAGAGCTGCTTACCATAGCTAAAGTCTCTTCTACCCTTAACAAGAGAAAAGGGGCCACTGAACAATTGCATTAGAGTAGATAACCTCTTGGGTGAAGAGAAATTATTTGGTAAGCTCAGTGTTGTCAGGTGTATGAGGACAGAGGAGAATGTGTAAAGAATAGGCTAGACTATTCTGTGTATGTGTAGACAAAGGCAAAATGAACTGTAACCAGAGAGAGAGATACAATGTAATACTGTCTTGTCAGGCGAAGGACCCCATAACTCTATAGCGGTAGTATCTCAACGGGTGGCTGGTGCCCTGGCCAACCTACTACCTATGACAACAGCAAAGGCCTCAGACATGTCCTCCATCATGTCTGGGGTTTGGCCAGTTTTCATCACAATCTGCCCAACTTCGGATTGGTGATGATGGGAGCCTTTTCTCTGATTGTTCGCAGCAAACCAACCTAGTATGGGTGGCGCTGACTAGCAGAGCTTTGCTGAGCATGGTAATACACAAACCCTTTCACGACGTTATGGTATTCTCACTCAGAAAGGGACAATAATATGCTTTAATTTAAAATGAAATAAATATATGAAAAACGAAGATAAATTTCTCATCAAATCTAAAAACAAAAAACAAGAAAGCGAGTTTCGATCACCGTAAATTCTGTTGGTAAAAGACGAATAATAATGAAATTAAATCGAAACATTTTGAATCCTGTCTCATTACGGTCAGTCGAGCCGAGAATTTTAGAGAACAGAAGCCATTTATTCTATTTTATCGCTCGCTCGTTTCGTTCAAAATGGCACAAGGTGATTTGAGTGTGGCGAGTGGAAGTAATGAACGATATTTCGCAAACTTTTGTGTTACGAACAACTACGGAGAATTAATTCTCTGAAATTAGGTACGATGAATTAGTTTGGCAAATAGTGTACCCAGTTAGAGTGTTCTTGTTTCACGTGCATACTCATACACACACTGTATTATTATTAACCTTACTATTATTATCATTACTATTACTAGCTAAGGTACAACCTGAGTTGTAAAAGTATGATGCTATGAGCCCAAGGGCTCCAACAAGGAAAAATAACCAAGTGAGGGAAGGAAATAACGAAATAAATAAACTACAAGAGAGCAATAACAATTAAGATAAAATATTTTAAGATCCTTAACAACACTAAATTAGATCTATCATATAAAAACATTAAATTCTTAATAAAAACAAAACGAAGAGAAACAAGATAGAATAGTGCTCCCGAGTGTACCCTCGAACAAGAGAACTTTCCCCCAAGATAGTGGAAGGCCATGGTACAAGAGGTTATGGCAGTATCTAAGACTAGAGTAAATATATATATATATATATATATATATATATATATATATATATATATATATATATATATATATATATATATATATATATATATATATTATCATCATCATTATCATCATCATCATCAACATCAGCAGCAGCAGCAAGACAAAGGTCTCAGATATGTCCCCTCACTCATGTCTATTTATGGTCTTTCTTAGCCAGTCTATACTCTCAAATTTTCGGAGTTCGTCAATCCATCGTCTTCTCTTCCTTCCCCTGGTTCCTTTGTAATCCTAGTGACATATTTTATTATTCTTGATGTCCATCTATTATCTGTCATTCTCATTATATGTCCTGCCATTGTCCATGTCTTTTTCTTACATGTTCGAATATCCTCTACTTCAATTTGCTCTCCTATCCACGTTGCTCTTTTTATCTGTTTCTTAGTGTTAATCCCATCATTATTCTTTCCATAGCTTTCTTGAGTTGTAACTTGCTTATGTTGTTATATATGCAAATTAAAATAAAATTTGCATAAAATATTTTGTTTCTAGTATGAGGCACTCATCTGAGTTCCTTATAACTAGTTTTAAGAAATCAATAATGTTGAAATGTGATGCCATCCCTAGGCCCAGGGGAATGGCGATGTATATTAGGACCAAGTACCCTGCTTCTCATAAGTCCTGCTATCAATGTGGATGTCATGAGATTCAGGTAATAAAAGTTTGTGGCAGGCATAACAACTTTTATTTGTGGTCGATATATCGGAATCCAGACATGGATGATTCTATCTTCGGTTATCTTCTTACCATTATGGCTAACATACAAGAAGAGGATAGAAAGGCTTCTTTTGTCTTTGTTGGTGATTTTAATGCTCACCTTGGGGAGTGGTTAAGTTCTATCTCTCCTACCCGATCGCCATGGCTTAAGAGCTTAGACTTTGCATCTGAATCAGGTTGTGAGCAAATCATAAATGAAGCTACTCACAGGTCTAGTAATTGCTTGGACGTCGTATACACTGACTCCCCTGACGTTATAACTAGTAAGGTTGGTTCTCCAGTCGGGACATCTGATCATGCCTTGATTTCATTAGTAGGGAAGACTGAGCAGCCGGTCCCTGATATATCATACTCTTGTAAAATTTATATGAAATCCCAAGCAGACTGGAATGAAATTTTGCATGATCTTTTGTGCTTGAATTGGTCACTGATATATAGTAGTGTAGATCCTGTTGTCCCTTTGAATGAGAATATAGTCAACATAATTGATAGGCGTATCCCTTCTCGTGTGCTAAGGTACCGAGTGAAGGATAAACCTTGGTTCAATGATGATTGTAGACGTGCTTATTTGGAGAAGCAGGAAGCTTATCATCTTTGGAAGGGTAACAGATCAGATTTGACATGGAACAAATACACTCAGCTTCGAGCTTTTGCTCAGAGAGTTTATGCCTCATCTGAAAAGGAGTACAATTTAACCATAAAAGAAACCCTTTCTGGTACAACTCAGGAACATAAATGGTGGTCTACCCTTTGAATCTGCACTCTGGTGTAGATGCAACACTTCCAACTTTACTTAAACCAGATGGCTCAGTCACTCACTGTCCAAAGGAAATGGCAACCCTTTTTGCTGATGTTTTTGACAGAAAACAGAGTAATGAAAAACTTGAACTTCCTCATTCTTGTTTTCCTGAGGCTAAACTAACTAGTTTAGCTTTTCAATCTCGTGAGATTAAAGCTCTGTTGATGGACCTTGATACTTATGGAGGTGTAGACCCAAATGGTATTTTTCCTTTGTTTTTTAAAAAGACGGCAGATTTCTTGGCTCCAAAGTTATCTGTTATTTTGCGCAAGTTAGTAAGAAGAGGAGCTTTTAACACTTGTTGGAGAATTGGTAATGTTACTTCTCTATGTAAATGTGTTTGTGGTAGCTTAAGTCCCACTGATTACCGCCCAATTTCCATAACTCCCATAATTTTTAAAATATTTGAATGTCTTCTGGCAAAATGTCTTAATAGGTTTGTTGAAGGTAATCATCTATTCCCTAGTTTGCAATTTGGTTTTCGTAAAGGCCTTGGAGCATGTGATGCCCTTCTTACAATCTCCAATGCAGTACAGAAATCCCTTGATTGTGGTTAGGAAGTTCGTATGATTGGCCTTGATTTTAGTGCTGTCTTTGACCGTGTTAATCATGAGGCCCTTGTTTTCAAACTGAAACAGTTGGGAGTGGGTGGGTCGTTTCTTAGCATTATTATTGATTTTTTAAGTAATAGATCTCAAAGAGTTGTTGTTGATGGGCATCATAGTGAGTATAGGAATGTGATATCCGGTGTCCCACAGGGTAGTGTTCTTAGCCCATTACTTTTCATACTATATACACATGACATGTGGTTTGGCCTAGAAAACAAGTGTGTTGCATATGCAGATGATGCTACTCTCTTTGCATCAATTCCATCCCCTGAATGTAGATATGGGGTTGGTGAATCCTTTATTAGAGATTTAGTTAAAATTAGTGCATGGTGCAAATTATAGGGTATGAAGTTGAATCCTAACAAAACTCAAAGTATGATTGTAAGTAAGTCAAGGACGGTGGCTCCTCAACATCCGGATCTCAGTATTGATAATGTTTCTTTAAATTTGTATGACTCTTTTGAATTTTAGTGTGATTCTCGGCAGCAAATTTACTTTTGAGAAACACATTAGGTCTGTGTCTTCTTCAATTGCACAAAAAATTGGCTGATTGGGAAAGTCTTACAAGATTTTTGGTGATCAATCTATTCTGAAGAAGTGTTTTAATTCTTTCATTCTACCCTGTTTTGAGTATTGTTCTCCTGTCTGGTGTTCAGCTGCTGATTCTCATCTTAATTTGTTGGAACAAAAGTCTATTAAAATTCTTATTCCTGATCTAGATATTAATCTTTGGCACCGTCGTTCAATTAGTTCATTATGCATGTTGCATAAGATTTTTCATAACTCTGACCATCCTTTACATTCAGATCTCCCTGGACAATTCTATCCTGTTCGTAATACTAGGCAGGCAGTTAATTCTAATAGCCAGGCCTTCTCCATCATGAGGCTCAATGCTACACAGTATTCTAGAAGTTTTATTCCTGCTGTTTCCAAGTTGTGGAATGATCTTCCTAATCGGGTACTTGAATCAGTAGAACTTCAATAGTTCAAAGTTGGAGCAAATGTTTTCATGTTGACCAGGCTGACATGAGTCTTTTTATTGTTTATATATGACATGTCTGTTTTTGACGTTGTTAATAGTTTATATAGGACATATCTGTTTTGACGTTGTTACTTTTTTTAGAATGATTTATTGTTAATTTATTCTCATCATTTCTTTATTTCCTTATTTTCTTTCCTCACTGAGCTATTTTTCCCTAATGGAGCCCTTGGGCTTATGGCATCTTGCTTTTCCAACTAGGGTTTTAGCTTGGCTAATAATAATAATAATAATAATAATAATAATAATAATAATAATAATAATAATTTCATTAAAACATTATGCTGAATATATATGAACTATAACTTTATCCTTAATTCTTGTAAAGCTGAGAGAAGTTTTTAGATTCCAATGGTTTCTTTTTCCACTACAGTGAGGTCAGATAGTGTTCTGATTTTCCAAGTGACATTTGCCTTCCTTTTTATGATGTCAGACTCAAGATAATTAATTTTCCTTCTCAGGTAATTGGTATGATACACCCAGGCACATTATTCTCTCTGTTTCCTTATTTCATTTCCATACTGGGCTATTTTCCCTGATAGAGTCCTTGGGCTGATATCATCTTACTTTACCAACTAAGGTTGTAGCTTATCTGGTAATAATAATAATAATAATAATAATAATAATAATAATAATAATAATAATAATAATAATAATAATAATAATAATAATAATAATAATAATAATCTCCCTCCGAGATAGATCTTATAAAAAATCTAAAAGAAAATTTTTAATCTCTTTATAAAATGCTTAAACATATTTCAACTGTTTAAATGAAATCTAGTACATTTCAAATAAAAAAAAACGTAGTTTTATATTGCAGTTTTTTTTAATCAATATTTTTGAAAGATATTTGGCAAAAATGATTTTCATTGAGAGGTACGAATCAACTTCATAAAAACAATGTTATTTTGGGGTTACTTCAAACTCAAAAACTTTTGTTTCTGGACCGATTTCTTTTTATTTAAAAGCCATTTTAAAATGTTTCAGGGAATAAAACTTCTATCATATATAGTCTTAGAATCTTAATCTTTTTAATATGTATTATTTTATTAAGGTAGGCTACATATGTCACTTTTAAATGTGACTTTTTATCATAGGGTTTTTTTTTTTCTTTTTTTAAACGGTGAACATACAGATTCTAGGCTGCGAAATTCCTATCTTTTCATATCTAAATGAAAATACCTATCAATTAATAAAAAAATTTAGTACCAATATATCTCTTAAAATTCCTTGTTTTGAGAAAGCAGGCGTCAAAGTTTTCTTATTTTTAAGGATTGTTTGAACAGTCTTAAGTATGTTTAAATATGGGCTTTTAGCGGTATGTTTCATTTCCATTAAGGATCATAAAGACATAATCATCATATTTCAGTATTATTTACGAAGTGGCTACGAGAGGGTTCCTTCAAATACAGAAATATGTACACAACATTCACCAAATTCACACACATGAGAAAGACGGGGTTAGCATAACATATTCTCATCTGCATATTTTTGCGACAAATTTTACGGTCTTTCAATATCTATATATAGTCTCTGATACGTTATTCATTTATCAGCATAATCACAACATAGAAATCGTGAATATACAAACGAGCAGGCAAAGGAATGCGAAGAACATTACTTACAGGAACGTGCAGCAGATGTTTTACTTAGTATACCATCAAAAATTATTTCAAAATAATAGAAAACAAGAATCACAACCTCATTATTGTTATAGAAAACTAAAAGTTATTGTAGATGGGATACTAATGTAAACGTTTTCCCTTCAAATCACGAAGAAAATGTGTATAAATTGGTACCGATATATATTTTTTTTAAATATAACTTAATTTTTACTTTATGATTTTCACTAATAATATATAATTCATCTCATCTTCTATATATTGATGATATATGAAATAATATAACTCCTGTTACTGTGTTTTATGTAAACAAGAAAGTCCTCTCATTTCTTTCGAATATTCAATAATTCATTCCACTACTACCAACCTCACTAATGCTAGTTCTAATTCCAATTTATACCAGTAATTTATTGCTGATTTTGATTAAATAGAATAGTCTAGTTTATTAAGATTGTGAAATAAATAATGGGAAATTCTTTTTTTGCTGAACGTTGCTGGAACCTTTTTTGGAGACGTAACATCAGTGTTGCCAGATATAGAAATTTATCCCTAGATTTGGGGATTTTGGGTGTCCGATGGGGATATTCTGTACAAATTTCTATGAAAAAGAAACAAAACTTTTAGTAAATCTTTATATTGTAGCAATTAGTTTACTTAGCACTCTATATGTAGTATGGTGAGTAATTTCTATACGAGTAAAGCCTACACGATCAGAAGAAAATATATTTTCGGAAATGGGAATTTTTGGGTGATTTTGGGGATTTTTTATCATGGGTTTTGGGAATTTGTACACTAACCCATCTGGCAACGCTGGTAGACGTAAACAGTTGCTGAAAGTTATGTTTTCTCTCGTCAATGTCAACAAACAAAAGTTATATATTGATCAGTGTTGTGCAATTCTTCTGTTTCTTATTAATATAAAGGTAATATATAACTTCATTGATAGGCCTATTCAATTTATTCTACAGTTAGCGATATTTCTTGAAAACTAGTGCTTAGTAGTATAGATCTGTGTATGGTGTTACTTGGAATTTTTTTAATGTAAGCCTATAATTTCTAAAGAGGGGTAAATCACAGACTTTAACCAAATGAAGAAAACAAAATATATAAAATAACCTTTGCTGTTAATACTGTAGTTACCTAACAGCAATTTACCTACTGTTACATTACCTACAATTGTCTTAGCTAATTTTACCTTACTTGCCCTTACCTTACCTAATCTTTACTTTACCTACCCATACTTGGCCTACCCATACTTTCCCTACTCATAACTTGCCTAATATCACTCTACCTAGCCTTACCTTACCTCCCCCTACTTAACCTACCTTTTCTTCACCTGTCTTTACCTAACCTACCCCTACTTAACCTACCTTCTCCTTACCTGCCTTTACCTAACCTACCCTTAACTATTGTTACCATACCTCATACCAATCTTATTATCTCCACCAACGAAGTTGAAAGGAGGTTATGTTTTACCACCTGTTTGTGTTTGCATGTGTGTATGTTTGTGTGTGAACAGCTTCCTGGCCACAATTTTAATCGTAGAGTAATGAAACTTGCAGGGATTAACTTATGTGAAAAGCTGGATACCATTAAATTTTGGAAGGTCAAAGGTCAAGGTCACGGTCTAGCAAAATATTCAATTCATGTAATCAGCTATAAGTTTGGACATCGTTGTCACAGAGACTTCAAACTTCGTTCATAATTGAGTGTATGAAAATCTACTCCAATTCATACATGTTAAGTTTGAAGGTCAAGGTCAAGCAAAAGACCAAATTCCGGTCATCAACCATACGGCTACAATTTCAATCGTAAACTAATGAAACTTGCGGGGATTTTAAACTGTTATGTAAAGAGCTGGAAATAATTAAATATCGGAAAATGAAAGGTCAAGGTCACGGACGAGCAAAACGTCCGAAGTTCAGTCCAAAAGCTCGAGAATGAAGCTGCCCTGGCGGAGGTCTGCACTTTACTGAGTGCCCCTTTAGTTATACCTATTGTACCCTTACTTACTCATAACATACTTACTGTACCCTTACCTAACCTTTACCTGATCTTACCTACAATTACCTACATTAACCTAACCTTACCTACCCTTGCCTTACCTTCCCTTACACTATATCTACCATAACCTTTCCTATCCTTTTCTACTTCCCTACCCTTGTCTTACTTCCCTATCCTTTTCTACTTCCCTACCCTTGTCTTACTTCCCTATCCTTTTCTACTTCCCTACCCTTGTCTTACTTCCCTATCCTTTTCTACTTCCCTACCCTTGTCTTACTTCCCTATCCTTGTCTTACCTACCTTACATATCATAATGTAACCTTCTCTTACTTACCCTTACCCTCCCTACCCTCACCTTACCTACCTTACCTATCATTTCGTAACCTACCCCTACCTACCATTACATAGCCTACCCTTACCTCACCTATCTAATTTACCCTTAACCTAACCTAACTTTACCCAAACTACCTTTACCTTATCTACCTAACCTACCCTTACCTCACCTACTTAACTTACCCTTAACCTAACCTAACCTTACCTAAACTACCCTTACCTCACCTAACTAACTTACCCTTACCTAACCTTACCTAAACTACCCTTACCTCACCTAACTAACTTACCCTTACCTAACCTAACCTACCCTTACCTCACCTACCTAACTTACCCTTACCTAACCTACCGATAAATACATATTTTTACCTATCCTTACTTTAGCTTAACTTACCTAAACTAACGTAACCTACAATGTCATATTTGTGCTTTAACATGTACAGTAAGTATAGAATAGAATTAAGAGATTCATCTTAGCCTTTTAATACTCAAACTAACCTACAAGCTCCTCTAATTCCTCCCTGAACTCGTATGAAACACAACCTACGCTGCTGTACAGCTTTGGGCAAAGATAAATAAAAGAAAAGGCTTGGACTAACTTAAAAAGGAAGGTAGGGCTTAATCAACTTGTTGGTATAAACATCTCCAACCCACTTATACCGTACATTGCTCAAATAAATTTTGTAAGAAAGGTTTTATATGCTATGAAAATGTAAGTAAACTAGTATTATGTTGTGAAGGTTAGTAATTAATTAGTTTAAGAAGCCTCACCAATCATGATTATTTTATGTTTACAGAAATTTCACTCAGGGTAAAAAGAGTTGAAATTTAAATTTTGCGTAACTGTTGATTGCTGACACTGTTACTGGCTTTGATATTATTGAGTGAAATGGATAGAAAAAAAATTATATTGTTAAGTTTGATTGTTTATTTAAATATGTATATTATATATATATATATATATATATAAATAAAGATATATATATATATATATATATATGAACATATAAGACAAGCACACGTGATTTTAATTGATGTAAATATCACCCACGAATGGCATTTAATACCGAATTCTATCTTGGGAATATATATCCACTTGGAATTAATTTTATGGTAACAGCTTCTGGCCGAGTGGAGATTCGAACCCCCACCTGTTCTGCTGGAAACCATGTCTGCAGGGACCCTTACCGACTGAGCTATCAAGCTATCAGTAAGGGTCCCTGACGGCATGGTTTCCAGCCGAACAGGTGGGGGTTCGAATCTCCACCGGCCAGAAGCTGTTGCCTTAAAATGAATTCCAAGTGGATATATATTCCCAAGATAGAATTCGGTATTAAATGCCATTCGTGGGTGATATTTACATATTTATATATATATATATATATATATATGTATGCATGTATATATATATATGTATATATATATATATATATATACACATATTTATATATATACATATATATATATACATGCATACATATATATATATATATATATATGTATATATATATATATATATATAAATATGTATATATATGTATATATATATATATATATATATAAATATGTATATATATATATATATATGTATGCATGTATATATATATATATATGTATGCATGTATATATATATATATATATATGTATGCATGTATATATAAATATATAAATATATATATATATATATATATATTTATATATATATATATATATATATATTTATTTATATATATGTATATATGTATATATAAATATATACAGGCTGGAGGAACGTAGAGAGTAGAGGTCCCCTTTTTGTTTTGTTTCTTGTTGTTGTCGGCTACCCCCCAAAATTGGGGGAAGTGCCTTTGGTATATGTATATATATATATATATATATATATTGTATACATATTTTATATAAATACATATGTATATATATATAACGGATTTTGAGCGAAGCGAAAAATCTATTTTTGGGTGAGATGGCCATGTCGTCCTGATGGAAGTTCCTATAGGGTAGCTTCCTAGGGTATATTACAACTACGGCGATATTCCCAGAGAATTTACCTTAAGGTACCAGAATTCTAACTCCTGGAGCGAGTATCCCTCGTGAAAGGGATATCGCGACATATCAGAGGACGTATTCTTGACACGCCACATGGCAATCTGCATCCTGGACAGAGATTTCGTCTCGTAGGAGGCGATTGGCAAGAAACGAATTCGGGAAAGAAAAAGGGGAGCCGCTCCCAAGGCTTCCCTATCCTCCAATTCGTATGCGTGCCTGGCGCCAATCCTGGCGCCATCTGTATTCCTTGTAGCGTACACGAGGTGCTACAGATACTGTATGTAGGGAGGGGTCCTACAGCCCTTTCTTAGAAAGGCAAGGGCGGGTCCATCAGGACAACATGGCCATCTCACCCAAAAATAGATTTTTCGCTTCGCTCAAAATCCGTTTTTTGGGCTCAAGCCATGTCGTCCTGATGGAAGTGTACCAGAGCATTACTGTATCTGTGGATTCTCAGAACGTGCCGTACTCTCCGGATGTAATTTTTCCCGGTCGACTAGACCTAGAGACCTAAGATGTTACCGTTTATACATCTTTTCAACTAACTATAAACCATGTTAGAGCTTCCTGCCCCCTACAGGGAAGAGTCCTACTAGACTCTGGAAAAGTCTCGAAGAGTACATATACCTATGTATGAATACCAGGCAAGCTAATATAGTGGTCTCGCCCTATATTAAGTAAAGCATAGTTTGTAAAGAACCACTGCGTCACTATGAAATATCGACCAGTTCTCCGCACATTACTTGTATTGGACAAAGGTTTTATATCCGCATAGGAGGAAAACCAATGCAACATAGCTTGCATAAAGGAACAATTCTATTAGAATTATCCCAGATAAGGTACATAGAATGAATGCTCAATTATACCAATAAATTGACACAGGTGAAGGAGACGCAAGGTTCTCAAGAACCAGTTTATTGACAGGCAATAAACAGACAGGTTAACCACAATTATATATATATATATATATATATATATATATATATATATTTATGTATATACATAAGAAGAGGATAACCCAGAACTTTAAGCATAAGTATGATAGTAAACAGAGCTTGTTTGTCTGAAAGAAAAAACATTAAATGCCACTTTTAAGATACCGAGGTATCAGAGTCATAAAAGTCTGTATTACAAATCAATGACATTAGCGTTAGAAACGCTCGGCACACGTCTGCACTTATGCTAGGTTCACCTTCGGAAATGGAACAGTCTACATGGGCATCACAGTGCCCTCACTTAGTTTGTAGTACAGTATGTAACTACACACTCACCCTGGAATTAATCGTCCCACTTAAGACCACTGTTCCTCGCAGAGTTAAACAGTAGGGTTAACACCGCGACCCACTGCTACCACAGATCTCTTTAGTTCCTCTACTTGCTTCGCATAGTGGCGAAAGAACACTCTGGAAGACTTCCAGCCAGTGTATGAACGGAGATGTTCAAAATCCATACAGTTAAAGAAATTTAAGGATGAGGCAACTTTCCTCGGATCGTGACCTGCGGGTGTATTGTCAGGATCCGCTCTGCGAATAAAATATGTGATTTTCGCTCTGAGTTGATTCAGAGATAAATTTGAGCCTGATGTTTCTCCCCTGAATAGTTGACCACCCTTGAAGTCTGAAGTTCTATGAAGATAGACCTTTAGGCATTCTACTGGACATAGAGATGCATCTTCTTTCAGAGGGCAGATTCTCCAGGGACCCCACCCGTTGGTGGGTAACTCATTCTTGGCGAGAAACGTAGGATCCGGAAACAGGTTCAGTTCTCCCCCATCCAGGAACTGAACACGACCTGCCTCTCTCGAGAGGCTACAATCTCACTAACCTTGGCCCCGGACGCGAGTGCAAAATAGGAAAATAACTTTTTGTGTCAAATCCTTTAACGCACATTCTTCATTGCTCAACAGATAAGCGAAATGAAGAACTTGTCTAAAGACCATGAAATGGGCTTTGGAGGTGCTGAAGGTCTGAGCCTAGCACAGGCTTTCGGGACTTTATTAAAGATCTCGTTACCTAGGTCGACCTGGAAGGCATATAGAATGGGTCTTGTCAAAGCAGACTTACACGCTGAAATCGTGTTAGCTGCCAATCCTTGACCATGGAGGTGGAGAAGAAAGATAAGCAGAAGTCTGTCAAGATCTCCTGCGGATTCTTCGCCTTGACAAAAGGCCACCCATTTTCTCCAAGATGACTCATATTGCCTTCTAGTAGATTTGCACTTATATTCCTCAAGGAAGTCTATGCTGGCTTTCGAAATCCCGAAACGCTTTCTCACCACTAGGGAGAGAAAAGCATGAGCTGCAGGGTCCGGGTTTTCTGTAATGAAGCGCAGACAGTTGACTTCTGGACTCGCTGGGTCAGAACTGGATCTGGTAGCGGTACAAACTTCAGCTACAGTTCCAATGCCAGGAGGAACCACACGCTGTTCGGCCACTTGTGGGCCACTATTGCCGCTACCCCTTGAAGGATCTCAGTTTGTTGAAGACCCTCAACAGAAGGTTGTGAGGAGGGAACAGATAAATCTTGGACCATCTGTTCCAGTCGAGGGACATCGCGTCCACTGCTTCCGCTAAGGGGTCCTCGTACGGGGCACGTACAGGGGCAACTTCTTGTTGTCTTTCGTCGCAAAGAGGTCTATCTGCAGTTCTGGGACTGATTCAGAATGAAGGAGAATGATCCTGCGTCTAAGGACCATTCCGACTCTATCGGTGTGAACCTGGATAGAGCGTCCGCTGTCACATTGCGGACTCCTTGAAGGTGAACTGCCGACAGGTACCACTTCTTCTTTTCCGCCAATGGGAAGATGGCCAACATCACCTGGTTGAGAGGTGGTGACCTCGATCCTTGTCGATTCAAGTATCTCACAACTACCTCGCTGTCCATCACCAACCTTATGTGGATCGAGTGACGCGGGGAGACTTTCTTTAAGGTAAGGAGCACTGCCCTAGCTTCTAGAAAGTTTTATGTGAAAGGTCTTGAATAGCTTGGACCAAGTCCCCTGGACTTTTTTCCGATGAGAGGGACCTCCCCATCCCTCCTTCGAGGCGTCTGAGTGAATCGTCACCGACGGGTGAGGTGGCTGAAGAAGAACCGACTTCTTTAGATGTCTGGCTTGGGACCAAGGCCTGAGAAGAGTACTTAGCCGAAGCGGCTGGTCTTCTCAGATCTCTTCGCGCGTTTGATGCATAACTTCTCCAAACTCCGATTGCATCCTTTAGCTGTGCTCTTAGCACTGGGTCTGTCACCGAAGCAAACTGGAGAGAGCGCAGTACCCTCTCCTGCTCGCGTCTTGATATCCTTTCAGAATCTAGAAGTCTCTTGACAGAACCCGCTATCGCCTTCCTTTTCTTCGCCGGGATGGAGAAACGGTGTGACAAAAGGTCCCAGTGGATTCCCAGCCACTGGAACTTTTGAGATGGAGAAAGTCGAGACTTTCTTCTGTTGATCTTGAAGCCTAGGTACTCTAGGAACTGGATCACTTGACTGGAAGCTTGCAAGCATTCTGTCTCGGATGCTGCCCACACCAACCAGTCGTCCAGGTAGGCTACTACCTGAATTCCCTTTAGGCATAATTGTTTGAGAGCTACGCTCGCAAGCTTCGTAAAAATCCTTGGGGCTATGTTTAGCCCGAATGGCATGGCTCCGAAGGCGTATAGTCTTCGTTGTAGCCTGAACCCTAGGTAGGGGGAGAGTCGATGACTAATTGGAATGTGCCAATAGGCGTCTGACAAGTCTATAGAGAAGGAATATGCCCTCTTGGGCAGTAAGGTCCTTATGTGTTGCAGTGTTAGCATTTTGAATTTGCAATTCACTATGAACTTGTTGAGTGGCGACAAGTCCAGAATGACTCTGAGCTTTTCCGAGTCTTTCTTGGGAACACAAAACAGCCTCCCTTAGAAATTGATGGGCTTCACCCTTCGGATGACCTTTTTTCTCCAACAGTTCTTGAACGTACTCCTCCATAACGGGGGTGGAGTGTTGGAAAAACCGAAGGCACGGGGGTGGAGTGCTGTACCAGCTCCCGCCCAGTCCATTCTTGAGTATGGCTGTAGGCCCAGGGATCGAAGGTCCACCCGATCCCGAAATTTCAGAAGTCTCCTCCTACCGGTATCACCTCACTTGGACTGCCGTCCTGAGGTCTTGCTTCCTGACCACGACCACCCTGAATCCCTTCCCCTTGAGGGGCGTCTAGACGAGCCTCTGGCTGCTCCTCTAGGCTTTGCTCGAAAGGAAGTAGACTGCCCTTCGAACGCTGGGGTGAATGCCGTGGACTGTGTCGACACGCCTGGGGTACCCACTGAAAAGTGGTCGGGGTTTGTGCCACGATCTGGGGCACTGGGGGCAATGGCAATTGCAGTTGCTGTTGCTGTCTAACAGGCTTGGCTGGCCGAGACGGTAGCCTAGTCCTCATAGTCTTCCTCTTTGGTTAAGGACCCTCATCCGGGGAAGACTTTCTTTTGATAGCCAGGCCCCACTTCTGGAGAAGGTTTCTATTCTCCAAGGCGGCCTTATCAACAACTTCTTTGACCAAGTTGGTAGGGAAAAGGTCTTTTCCCCAAATGTTGGAGGAGATTAGTTTCCTTGGCTCGTGCCTCACCGTAGCCGAGGTAAACACGAACTCCCTACAAGCTCTCCTTGCCATGACGAAGCCATAAAGGTCCTTCGTCACTGTGGCCAGATGAGTCTTGGCCACTACCATGAACATTTCATGGACCTTGGGGTCACTTGCCATCGTCTCAAGAGTAGTCTGAAGAGACATTGAGGCAGTCAGTCTTTCTTTTGTATCGAACTCTCTTCGCAAAAGAAAGTCAGACAGCTTAGGGAGGTCCTCGCCGAACTGACGTCCGGCAATATCAGCCTCCAACTTTCCAACTGAGAACGTAAGATGGACGTCCTTCCAGTCTTTGTGGTCCATAGGCAGGGCCAGCGACAAGGGTTTACACTCCTCTAGGGAGGGGCAAGGCTTGCCGGCCTCGACTGCTTTTAGTACAGCCAGAAACCCTTTCTGTAAAAAGGGGAAGGCTCTAGTAGGCGAGGACACAAAGGAAGGGAGCTTCCTGTTCAATGCGGCTACCTTTGAGTTAGAGAAGCCCCTCTCTTTTATCGAGGATGAAAGTAGAGCTTGAGCCTTAGCATGGTCCATCACTATGACCTCCTTCGGCTCTGTCTCCTCCTTTTAAGCTGGTTCCTTCTCAGTCGTACATAACAGTCCGGAATGATGCCTTGCTGGGCCAGAATTCCACCTCCTCCAGGGGAACTGAGCCCAGCTTATCCGAGATGACGATCTTTCCAGTCGTCATCGGCATGTGCTCAGCATACCTCCATGGGTTAGCATCTGAGCACAAGGGAAGGTCTTTCACATTGAGCTTTTTCTGGGGCCCATGTGATTCTGCAAGGCACTGCATTCGCAGATCCAATGCAGCCCCGCCTTCTCCTGATTCTCCTTCTGCATTTTGTTGGATCATTCCAACAATAGAGAGAGGGCCTGTCCCAGCTCTACTGGGAGACCGGCCGATGTTGTGGGAATAGGCTCTGGAATCTGAACCGGAGTAGCCGACACCTCGTCGACGTCTACCTCTACAACGTCTGAGGCTTGAACTTCATCCTTGGCTTCTGCCAGGAGGTCTACCTCCAGACACTCGTCCACATCAGACATCCTGTCATCTAACTAGATATCTTGCATCGCGACCGCGACTTCAGCATCCACCTGGATCTGAACTTAGGGGATCTCCTCTTGAGGCTGGGGAATCACTGCATCAGCTGATGCCTTAGGGAAAAGATACGCCCTCATCTTCTCACTTGGAAGATAAGGGCCAGAAGTATTCTTTTGGAAGCCCCTTACCCAGGTACGAAGCTTCTTCCTAGCTATATCCCTTGATTCCTCCGTCCCCTAGGGGAATCAAAGGTCTCAGTAATCAGGTTAGTGCACACAGTACATACCTGAGGGTCCCAATACCGGAGATCATCCTTGGAGACAGCGTATGCTGCGTGTCTCCTACAAAACTCATGTCCCCCAGAGGTTCTTGCTGCGGACGTTGCAGAAAGCACTTCCGCACTTCGGAGTGTCCTTCTGTAAAGAGAAGAAATTTCCATGAGTATCAAGTGAACTATGTATCACTGGATATGCATAGTATAGCATAACAATTCAGAAAGGAAAGACATACACTTGTGTTTCCTCACAACCCATTGCTGCAGCCTTCCAGATAATAAAATCAAAATGGTTAATATCTACTAGAGTAACCAATGCAAAGTTTCCAGAGAAACAGGTGGAGCTCACACCTAAGCAATGATTTTTAAAAACCTGGATAATAGACAGGAAAGAACTCACTTTCCTATCTGTAGGCAACAGCAAAGGACTGTGCAAGAAAACACAAAAGTGTTAGAACACACAGTGCTGTACCAACACCCTTACCATAGTTTTCTTCTTACTGTATATGTTATACTGAAGAATACTAGTACAGTATAGGGGGATACATGCGGCCGGCACACACCATAACTAGCTTTAAAGTATACTACTTAACAGCTGTAAGGCGGCAGCACTCTGGTTCAAATGCATGTGCCGGCCGGCAGCAACTGCCGGCCGGGCAACAGCCAATGGTCGGCCGGCAATGGCTGGCCGGCCGGCAACTACACAAGGTAGTACCCAGCTGCCGGCCACACTCTTGGTGACCGGCAGACAAGGGCTGACATAAGCCGGCCGGCAAAGGTACAAGACCGATGCAGCCGGCAGCAAAAGATCCAGAGGACTACACCTGCCCGGCTGCCGGCCTCATAGGCCGGCAAGCCGGGTCGGGTACAGCACTAGAAGAAAAATAGAATGGATGCCGGGATAAGAGTGTACACTACCTCCAAGCCCGGCAATCCGAAAGAGTGCATATAAGGAAGGGGAGAATCTAATTCAGGCTTCCTGACCAATGCCGTCTGGCTCTACAGGCAGGCATGGAAGAGGGACCAAGGAGGGTCCAGGGCAGCACTCAAAAATATAAGACCCTTGCCGGCCGGCAGCTCTGCCGGCCGGCAAGGGGCTGAGTCAATTCCACATCCTAACCTATACTAGGTCCAGATGTAGAACGACGTACAGTACTGTAATGGCTAGGCCATTACGGAGATAGAGGAGGAAGGGACAAGAGGGTCCTACCGACCTTGCTTTAGTGACGGATCACCCGCAGCCAAGAAACTTATCTTAGCCTAAGGAGAATCTAAGGGGGAAGGCCAGTAATATTGCCAGCTCCCAGAGCACCAAAGCAAGGAAGGTGTTGCTACTCCCAGAGAAAGAAACTTATCTTCCCCCGAGAACAGCAACAAGGACTATTCTGGTAGATCACAAAAGAAGGAATCATATCCACAGAAACCTTCGGTAGTGACCTAAGGAGCTAAGCCCCCTTTGTCTGTGTCAGGCCAGCGAGGGAGACTCTGCCCCAAGCCAGACAAACACAGACTCAGACTAAAAACTCTGTTGTTCTGTCCCTCTTTGAACCATACTACAGGAACAGGAAGGTACAGTAACACCCCAGTATAGTTTTATCGAAAATAAATTCGGAAAAAACCACTTAGGGATAGCCCAAGGCTTAAACAGAGGGAAAGGGATTGCCATACCTTCTCCGAAGAAAAGAAAGCAACCGGGAGTATGATAAAGTATACTAAGGCTCCATAAGCAACTTAGCCTAGGCACCAAGAGAATCGATTACCTAAATCACCGAAACTCACTCGTATACTATCTTGGAAATATTCCACACAGTCTTAACCCTTTGACTGCGAAAAGCGAGTATACTCGAAAATTAAATTTCTCCCTTAACTGCGAAAGCGAGTTTACCCCACGGCGGCGAAAAACTTTTTGAATAGCGCCGCCGATACTTTTGACATTCAAGTGTACGCTGAAAACGTTTGCTGTCCAGTAGGTGCTGCCATCTAGTGACCAGAAGACGAAACAAAACGTAAACAAAAACAGGTGTTATCAGCTGATGCGACGATGTTCACGTTGTTTACAAACATCAGGTTTTAAAGGTATGTATTATTTATTTCAGTAATAATTTATTTATTCTAAATAGTTCTTGAATATAAGTAGACTATAATAAGTCTGACTAAATCATCAAATAAGTGTAAAATATGGTGTAATAGGAGGTAATATGAAGGGCATCTCTTTCAAGCCTAGTAAGCCAATTTTACTGTAAGTTGGCCAACTTCGATTATGTTATGATAGGCTTTGTGTATAGGCCTGGACTTATTATAATGGTAGAATATGATAGTGTCTTCAAATATGTGATAATATGCGAATTGTAAAGACAAATCATAGGCTACCGGTAGGCTACATACTACTCACCTCTCTCTCTCTCTCTCTCTCTCTCTCTCTCTCTCTCTATATATATATATATATATATGTGTGTGTATATGTATATGTACAGTATATGTATATGTATATATATATATATATATATATATTTATATATATATACATATATATATATATACATATATATATATATATATATATGTCCTAGTAGCTATAAATGTAATTTCTTTATTAGGGTATGCTAATTTTATTTTTTACTTTCAGGGTCACCTATAATGCTTCAAAAAGGAAGAGGTGTGCATCACAACGGGAGATTGCTGATATTCTTGCAGAAGAAGACTCAGAAACAGAAGATTTATTTTTACAATCTAAGAAAGGGGTAAGGGAAGTAGATAAACCATCTTTGCAAGCTCAGTACAATAAATATATGGGAGGGGTAGACCTTTTGATCAATTCTGCTCAACCTACACCTTCAATCACCGTAGCAAAAAGTGGTATCAGACACTCTGGCATTTTGTGATTGAAGTTGCTCTTGTAAATTCCAAAATTAGTTACAACTTGCAAAATAGAAGAAATTGACCCAAGTTGTGTTTAGACAAGAGGTAATAAAAGGATTGTTAGAAGGATATAACACAAAGCCAAGAAGAAAGAATGTTGTTGGGACTTGGTGGAAAATAAGATGTACCTACCTAACCTAATTGTAGTGTTTGTTCAATATTGCCATCTCAATGTTGCAAAAAGGAAAGGGGACATGTAAGAGGAAGCAGACATCATATTTCTGTAAACAGTGCCCACAGAACCCTCCTCTTTGTGTTGTCCCCTGTTTTGAAATTTTTCATACTGTGATGAATTATAAGAAAACATGTAAATGTATGGATGAAAAGAAGTAAATATGTCTTTTTTGTCAATTGTTTGTATTTTTTCATATTTTTTGTAATAAAATTTTACTTCCATAACTTTTCTGGTTTTATTAACACATTTTTGTGATTTTCCAAAATATGACAAAATTTGTACTAGTTTTGAATCAAAATTTAAGTACATAATCAATAACCATATTTCAGTATATTTCATTAATTTAGTTATTTTTCATCATAAAAAACATATTCCAACCCATTTTACATGTCAATTGTGATGATATGCAATTTTCGTAATTTTTTGAAAAAGTGCATTTTTTGGGTAAAAATGGTAAAAATGTGTTAAAAACAAAAAAATATAGAGTTTAAGAGTCATGAATAGATGGAAAACATTGTTTCCAAATCAGGGGTTACTTAGAAATTAATTTCTACAAACTTCAAAATTTGGTGGCAAATTACGTTTTTCGGGGACAAAAATCCTCCCAACACTACGCAGCCAAAGGGTTAAATGTATAAAACATAGTCTAAAGCTTCAATAAAATTTTTATTACACTCGGAAAAACCAAAATCATGCATGAAGTACTAGGACCAAACGACTAGGCTACATGGCCTAGCGTAGGCCAGAATGGCAAATACTTCGCCAAAATAATACTAAGCACGAAAGGAAAATCTATGTAATGCTAAATAGCTAAAATTTATTAAGCAAAACAACCGGGAATGTCGCTCTGACTAACTAAACTTATACCTAGCGAGCGACAGCGTCCAGGACGCCTCCGGTAGGCTACGGCTCTTGTATCAAAGATTAATCCTATTAATCACTCAAAAATTTACCAAGAGCCTACATTTATACATAAAAGACATTATACTCAACTTATCAGAGGCCGACGAAGACGGAGAAGCCATGAAAAGTAGAATAATCCAAGATTGCGAGAAACACAGGAAAAAACACCGAGTTGTTAAGCTACGCAAAAAGGAATACATATGGCGCCAGGATTGGCGCCAGGCACGCATACGAATTGGAGGATAGGGAAGCCTGGAGCGGCTCCCCTTTTTCTTTCCCGAATTCGTTTCTTGCCAATCGCCTCCTACGAGACGAAATCTCTGTCCAGGATGCAGATTGCCATGTGGCGTGTCAAGAATAC